>NW_025745946.1:0-224957 GCF_021184085.1 Oncorhynchus gorbuscha | reverse complement strand
AGTATGCTTAGGATCATTGACCTGCTGGAAGGTGAACCTCCATCTCAGTCTCAAATCTCTGGAATTCTGAAACAGTCTTCATTATTTCAAGTCTGACTAGTTTCAAAGTCCCTGCTGGTTAAAAACATCCCCACAGCATGATGCTGCCTCCACCATGCTTCACTGTGGGGATGGTGTTCTCGGGGCGATGTGAGGGGTTGGGATTGCGCCAAACATAGCGTTTTCCTTGATGGCCAAAAAGCTACATTTTAGTCTCATCTGACCAGAGTACCTTCTTCCATACATTTGGTCAGGCCTTTGTTCAGGCCTTTGTTGGCCTAGTTTCGATATGGTGGAGCGAGCGGCGCATCTGCACTTCGCTCCGCAGGTAGTATAACTTTTCATTACATTTCATTATAGTACAACGGTTTGACTTGTCTAATCTTAGCAATTTCTTCTTAGCTAGCTACATAGCCGTCTTTGTATCAAAGATAATTGCGTAATTATCGTATTTCGTCGTCCTAACGTAGTCTTCACTGCTATTTGCCCAGCAGCTAGCCAGCTAGCAATGTTAGCTAGCCAGCTCACATTTCATTACATTTCATTATAGTACAACGGTTTGATTTGTCTAATCTTAGCAATTTCTTCTTAGCTAGCTACATAGCCGTCTTTGTATCAAAGATAATTGCATAATTATCGCATTTCGTCGTTCTAACGTAGTCTTCACTGCTATTTGCCCAGCAGCTAGTCAGCTAGCAAACGTCCACCGAATAGCAGCACTGTAGAAACTATTACACTCAACTGAACGACTTGATTAGTGTAGTGTTAGCTAGCTACATAGCTGTCTTTGCTGTCTTCGTATCCAAGATAATTGTGTAGTTTAGAGTGTGTAGTCTTAGAGTGATTATCTTAATTTACAGAGGTTAGCTAGCCAGTTATTTGTCGTCCTTAACGTAGGAGACACTGCTAGCTAGCCAACAGCTAGCGAACGTCTACCGAATAGAACTTCCGCACTCAACAACCCGGTCGCATTCCGCTTCGCTCCACAGGTAGTATCACATTTTCATTTAATTTCATTACAGTACAACGGTTTGATTTGTTTGATCGTAGCTAGCTACATAGCTAGCTACATAGCCGTCTTTGTATCAAAGATAATTGTGTAGTCTAGAGCGATTTTCTAGGTTAGCTAGCCAGCTATTGTCGTTCTTTTAACGCAACGTAACGTAATCAACACTGCTAGCTAGCCAGCTAGCCCCGAATAGCAGCACTGTAGAAACTATTACACTCAACGGAACGACTTGATTAGTGTAGTGTCAACAATGCAGCCACTGCCAGCTAGCCTACAAAGTCAACAACGCAGCCACTGCCAGCGAGCCTACTTCAGCAGTACTGTATTATTTTAGTCAATAAGATTCTTGCTACGTAAGCTTAACTTTCTGAACATTCGAGACGTGTAGTCCACTTGTCATTCCAATCTCTTTTGCATTAGCGTAGCCTCTTCTGTAGCCTGTCAACTATGTGTCTGTCTATCCCTGTTCTCTCCTCTCTGCACAGACCATACAAACGCTCCACACCGCGTGGCCGCGGCCACCCTAATCTGGTGGTCCCAGCCCGCATGACCCACGGGAGTTCCAGGTCTCCGGTAGCCTCTGGAACTGCCGATCTGCGGCCAACAAGGCAGAGTTCATCTCAGCCTATGCCTCCCTCCAGTCCCTCGACTTCTTGGCACTGACGGAAACATGGATCACCACAGACAACACTGCTACTCCTACTGCTCTCTCTTCGTCCGCCCACGTGTTCTCGCACACCCGAGAGCTTCTGGTCAGCGGGGTGGTGGCACCGGGATCCTCATCTCTCCCAAGTGGTCATTCTCTCTTTCTCCCCTTACCCATCTGTCTATCGCCTCCTTTGAATTCCATGCTGTCACAGTTACCAGCCCTTTCAAGCTTAACATCTTTATCATTTATCGCCCTCCAGGTTCCCTCGGAGAGTTCATCAATGAGCTTGATGCCTTGATAAGCTCCTTTCCTGAGGACGGCTCACCTCTCACAGTTCTGGGCGACTTTAACCTCCCCACGTCTACCTTTGACTCATTCCTCTCTGCCTCCTTCTTTCCACTCCTCTCCTCTTTTGACCTCACCCTCTCCACCTTCCCCCTACTCACAAGGCAGGCAATACGCTCGACCTCATCTTTACTAGATGCTGTTTTTCCACTAACCTCATTGCAACTCCCCTCCAAGTCTCCGACCACCACCTTGTATCCTTTTCCTCTCGCTCTCATCCAACACTTCCCACACTGCCCCTACTCGGATGGTATCGCGCCGTCCCAACCTTCGCTCTCTCTCCCCGCTACTCTCTCCTCTTCCATCCTATCATCTCTTCCCTCTGCTCAAACCTTCTCCAACCTATCTCCTGATTCTGCCTCCTCAACCCTCCTCTCCTCCCTTTCTGCATCCTTTGACTCTCTATGTCCCCTATCCTCCAGGCCGGCTCGGTCCTCCCCTCCCGCTCCGTGGCTCGACGACTCATTGCGAGCTCACAGAACAGGGCTCCGGGCAGCCGAGCGGAAATAGAGGAAAATTCGCCTCCCTGCGGACCTGGCATCCTTCCACTCCCTCCTCTCTACATTTTCCTCCTCTGTCTCTGCTGCTAAAGCCACTTTCTACCACTCTAAATTCCAAGCATCTGCCTCTAACCCTAGGAAGCTCTTTGCCACCTTCTCCTCCCTCCTGAATCCTCCTCCCCCTCCCCCCCTCTCCTCCCTCTCTGCAGATGACTTTGTCAACCATTTTGAAAAGAAGGTCGACGACATCCGATCCTCATTTGCTAAGTCAAACGACACCGCTGGTTCTGCTCACACTGCCCTACCCTGTGCGCGGACCTCTTTCTCCCCTCTCTCTCGCGTCTTGTGACGGCCGGCCGCCCAACAACCTGCCCGCTTGACCCTATCCCCTCCTCTCTCTCCAGACCATTTCCGGAGACCTTCTCCCTTACCTCACCTCGCTCATCAACTCATCCCTGACCGCTGGCTACGTCCCTTCCGTCTTCAAGAGAGCGAGAGTTGCACCCCTTCTGAAAAAACCTACACTCGATCCCTCCGATGTCAACAACTACAGACCAGTATCCCTTCTTTCTTTTCTCTCCAAAACTCTTGAACGTGCCGTCCTTGGCCAGCTCTCCCGCTATCTCTGCCAGAATGACCTTCTTGATCCAAATCAGTCAGGTTTCAAGACTAGTCATTCAACTGAGACTGCTCTTCTCTGTATCACGGAGGCGCTCCGCACTGCTAAAGCTAACTCTCTCTCCTCTGCTCTCATCCTTCTAGACCTATCGGCTGCCTTCGATACTGTGAACCATCAGATCCTCTTCTCCACCCTCTCCGAGTTGGGCATCTCCGGCGCGGCCCACGCTTGGATTGCGTCCTACCTGACAGGTCGCTCCCTACCAGGGCGTGGCGAGAATCTGTCTCCTCACCACGCGCTCTCACCACTGGTGTCCCCAGGGCTCTGTTCTAGGCCCTCTCCTATTCTCGCTATACACCAAGTCACTTGGCTCTGTCATAACCTCACATGGTCTCTCCTATCATTGCTATGCAGACGACACACAATTAATCTTCTCCTTTCCCCCTTCTGATGACCAGGTGGCGAATCGCATCTCTGCATGCCTGGCAGACATATCAGTGTGGATGACGGATCACCACCTCAAGCTGAACCTCGGCAAGACGGAGCTGCTCTTCCTCCCGGGAAGGACTGCCCGTTCCATGATCTCGCCATCACGGTTGACAACTCCATTGTGTCCTCCTCCCAGAGCGCTAAGAACCTTGGCGTGATCCTGGACAACACCCTGTCGTTCTCAACTAACATCAAGGCGGTGGCCCGTTCCTGTAGGTTCATGCTCTACAACATCCGCAGAGTACGACCCTGCCTCACACAGGAAGCTGCGCAGGTCCTAATCCAGGCACTTGTCATCTCCCGTCTGGATTACTGCAACTCGCTGTTGGCTGGGCTCCCTGCCTGTGCCATTAAACCCCTACAACTCATCCAGAACGCCGCAGCCCGTCTGGTGTTCAACCTTCCCAAGTTCTCTCGCGTCACCCCGCTCCTCCACTCTCTCCACTGGCTTCCAGTTGAAGCTCGCATCCGCTACAAGACCATGGTGCTTGCCTACGGAGCTGTGAGGGGAACGGCACCTCAGTACCTCCAGGCTCTGATCAGGCCCTACACCCAAACAAGGGCACTGCGTTCATCCACCTCTGGCCTGCTCGCCTCCCTACCACTGAGGAAGTACAGTTCCCGCTCAGCCCAGTCAAAACTGTTCGCTGCTCTGGCCCCCCAATGGTGGACAAACTCCCTCATGACGCCAGGACAGCGGAGTCAATCTCCACCTTCCGGAGACACCTGAAACCCCACCTCTTTAAGGAATACCTAGGATAGGATAAAGTAATCCTTCTCACCCCCCCCTTAAAAGATTTAGATGCACTATTGTAAAGTGGCTGCTCCACTGGATGTCATAAGGTGAACGCACCAATTTGTAAGTCGCTCTGGATAAGAGCGTCTGCTAAATGACTTAAATGTAAATGTAAATGTGGTGAGTCTCCCACATGCCTTTTGGTGAACACCAAACGTATTTGCTTATTTTTTTCTTTAACCTCTTAGTCCGCCCCATCCCGGATCCGGGATCGTGACTACAACCTCAAGCTCATTACCATAACGCAAAATTAGCGATTTCTGAAAATTGCAAATTAAATGAAATAAATATGCCTATCCTCAAGCTTATCCTTTTCTTAACAATCCTGTCGTCTCAGATTTTCAAAATATGCTTTAGAACCAGAGAAAATCAATAATTTGTGTAAGAGTGGTGATAGCTAGCTTAGCATTTAGCGTTAGCATTTAGCACGCAACATTCACAAAAACCAGCAAAGGGATCAAATAAAATAATTTACCTTTGAAGAACTTCAGATGTTTCAATGAGGAGACTCTCAGTTACATAGCAGATGTCCAGTTTTTCCTGAAAGATGCTTGTGTAGGACACAACGTTCCGTTTTGTTACTATGCATTTGGCTACCGAAACTAACCGAAAATTCAGTCACCTAAACGTCAAACTTTTTCCGAATTAACTCCATAATATCGACTGAAACATGGAAAACGTTGTTTGAATCAATCCTCAAGGTGTTTTGTCATATATCTCTTCATTGAAATCCCTTCCCTGGAAGCGTGCATTCTTCTCTGATTCGGATGGAAAAATACTGGTACCTGACTTTTGCGCACCAATTTCCACGCAGACACCGTGCGGGACACTTGGTAATTGTAGGCTCTTATGGTCAATCTTCCAATATGCCTACAAATACGTCACAATGCTGCAGACACCTGGGGGAAACGATAGGAAGTGTCCGTTCATTCCTGTCGCATTCACAGCCATATAAGGAGATCATGGAAAACGTGCCTCCAGAAATCCTGTTGATTTCCTGGTCACTCAAACATCTTGGTTTTGCCTGTAGATTCTGTTCTATGGCACTCACAGTGAAAATCTTTACAGTTCTGGAAACGTCAGAGTGTCTTCTTTCCAAAACTATCAATTCCAAGCATAGTCGAGCATCTTTTCGTGACAAAATATTGCGCTTAAAACGGGCATGTCTTTTTATCCAAAAATGAAATACTGCCCCTAGAGTCTTAACAGGCTAAGCAATGGCTTTTTTTCTGGCGACTCTTCAGTAAATCCCAGCTCTGTGGAGTGTGCGGCTTAAAGTGGTCCTATGGACAAATACTCCAATCTCCGCTGTGGGGCTTTGCAGCTCCTTCAGGGTTATCTTTGGTCTCTTTGTTGCCTCTCTGATTAATGCCCTCCTTGCCTGGTCTGTGAATTTTGGTCCGCGGCCCTCTCCTGGCAGGTTTGTTGTGGTGCCATATTCTTAAACATTTTTAAAAGTGAATTTAATGGTGCTCTGTAGGATGTTCAAAGTTTCGGATACTTTCCTATAACCCAACCCTGATAAATACTTCTCCACAACTTTGTCGCTGACCTGTTTGGAGAGCTCCTTGGTCTTCATGGTGCTGCTTGCTTGGTGGTGCCCCTTGCTTAGCTGTGTTGCAGACTCTGGGGCCTTTCAGAACAGGTGTATATATACTGTGATCATGTGACAGATCATGTGACACTTAGATTGCACAGAGGTGGACTTTATTTGACTAATTATGTGACTTCTGAAGGTAATTGGTTGCACCATATCTTATTTAGGGGCTTCATAGCAAAAGGGGTGAATACCTATGCACGCATGACTTTTCCATACATTTTTTAAAATCATTTTTTGAAACAAGTAATTTTTTTCATTTCGCTTCATCAATTTGGACTATTTTGTGTATGTCCATTACATGAAATCCCCAAACAATCCATTTAAATTACAGTTTGTAATGCAACAAAATAGGAAAAACACCAAGGGGGATGAATACTTTTGCATGGCACTGTAAATTACATTTCTCATCCCAGTGTTCCAACCGGTTAACAAGGCTGCATGGAATTTATTGAATAGAGCCCTTAGATGCCTAATGCACTCAGTGTTATGACTGACTATAGGTGACCAGACCCCGGGGCCGCTCAGTGTTATGACTGCAGGTGGCCAGACCAGACCCCAGGACCACTCAATGTTATGACTGCAGGTGGCCAGACCAGACCCCAGGACCACTCAATGTTATGACTGCAGGTGGCCAGACCAGACCCCAGGACCACTCAATGTTATGACTGCAGGTGGCCAGACCAGACCCCAGGACCACTCAATGTTATGACTGCAGGTGGCCAGACCAGACCCCAGGACCACTCACTGTTATGACTGCAGGGAACCAGACCCCAGGACCACTCAGTGCTATGACTACAGGTGGCCAGACCAGACCCCAGGACCACTCAGTGCTATGACTGCAGGGAACCAGACCCCAGGACCACTCAGTGCTATGACTACAGGTGGCCAGACCAGACCCCAGGACCACTCAGTGCTATGACTGCAGGTGGCCAACCAGACCCCAGGACCACTCAGTGCTATGACTGCAGGGAACCAGACCCCAGGACCACTCAGTGCTATGACTACAGGTGGCCAGACCAGACCCCAGGACCACTCAGTGCTATGACTGCAGGGAACCAGACCCCAGGACCACTCAGTGCTATGACTACAGGTGGCCAGACCAGACCCCAGGACCACTCAGTGCTATGACTGCAGGGAACCAGACCCCAGGACCACTCAGTGCTATGACTACAGGTGGCCAGACCAGACCCCAGGACCACTCAGTGCTATGACTGCAGGGAACCAGACCCCAGGACCACTCAGTGCTATGACTGCAGGGAACCAGACCCCAGGACCACTCAGTGCTATGACTACAGGTGGCCAGACCAGACCCCAGGACCACTCAGTGCTATGACTGCAGGGAACCAGACCCCAGGACCACTCAGTGCTATGACTACAGGTGGCCAGACCAGACCCCAGGACCACTCAGTGCTATGACTGCAGGGAACCAGACCCCAGGACCACTCAGTGCTATGACTGCAGGGAACCAGACCCCAGGACCACTCACTGTTATGACTACAGGTGGCCAGACCAGACCCCAGGACCACTCAGTGCTATGACTGCAGGGAACCAGACCCTAGGACCACTCAGTGCTATGACTGCAGGGAACCAGACCCCAGGACCACTCAGTGCTATGACTGCAGGGAACCAGACCCCAGGACCACTCAGTGCTATGACTACAGGTGGCCAGACCAGACCCCAGGACCACTCAGTGCTATGACTGCAGGGAACCAGACCCCAGGACCACTCACTGCTATGACTGCAGGGAACCAGACCCCAGGACCACTCAGTGTTATGACTTAGGGGACCGGACCCCAGGACGAGGAATGATGATGTGGGCCGGAAATAGGAATGAATGAATGAATGAATGACACAGGCCGGAAGACAACAGGAAATGAATCACTTGTAATGTTGCCAATGCTCCGATGAAAGAAGCAACCTTAACTGTTAATAAGTCTCCTATTGTTGTTGGAGATATTTAAAAAAATATATATATTTAAAAAGGCAAGTCTATTAAGAATAAATTCTAATTTACAATGACGGCCTACCCCGGCCAAACCCGGACGACACTTGGCCAATTGTGTGCCGCCCTATGGGTCTCCCAATCACAGCTGCGTGTGACACAGCCTGGATTCGAACCAGGGACTGTAGTGACGCCTCTAGCACTGAGATGCAGTGCCTTAGACTGCTGTGCCCCTCCGGAGCCCCAAGGTTAATAACTGTTGACCCTCTAAATACAGTACTACCTTCATATTACCTACAGGACAGTAGAAAAGGGCATGTTTAGGCCCATTGAAAATAATGATGAAAATCACCAGACCTTGTATTATTGTGTTCCTTTATTCTATTTTTTTACTTTAGTTTATTTAGTAAATATTTTCTTAACTCTATTTCTTGAACTGCATTGTTGGTTAAGGGCTTGTAAGTAAGCATTTCACAGTAAGGTCTACTACACCTGTTGCATTCGGCGCATGTGACAAATAAGATTTGGTTTGATCAGACGCAGGTACTAGCAGACAGGATCTAGTTTTATTGGCCTGGCACAGACATGTGGGTGTCAGCATTCACCCATAAAGGCACCAGATTAAATAACATAATTATCTTCACCTGTTTGGAATAGAATCAGTTGTTGTTTCTGTTATTGTTTATGTAAGGGACATCCTGTTTTCATAAAACCCACATTTCTTAGGGCAAATGTTCTTTCCGATTTCACCATGGTGAAGGAGGTTTGGTATTCTAAAAGAACATTGTGATCTTATCTTACATAACCTCCCAAACGGCACCCTATTCCGTACATAGTGCACTACTTTTGACCAGAGCCTCATATGTTCTAGTGCACTATGCAGGGAATAGGGTGCCATTTGAGAGGGGAGCTGTGCATGTTTACGTGAGCTATGCTGACAATGTGTACTCAATTCTATTTCCACATCTGCTATTGTTTAACTGAAGCGTCTTCTGAATAAATGATATCACCTTAGAGGTATTCTTTAAAAGATGTTCCAGTTTAGCGATGATATTATGTTACACACACATCTGGTTGTGCCCAGAGCACATCTTATATTTCTGATTGATTGTTATGAAATCTAATTGGGTTGGTATCTACTAGAGGAAAGATGTGGGGACTTGGTAATGGTCTGCTCTCACGACCTTGTAACATGGCATTTCGGTCCCTCTGTGTGTTTGTGTCTCTCTCTCTCTCCCATCCTTCTCCACCTCCCTCCCACTCTCCATCCTTCTCTACTTCCCTCCAACTCTCCATCCTTCTCCACCTCCCTCCAACTCTCCATCCTTCTCCACCTCCCTCCAACTCTCTATCCTACACCTCCCTTAAACTCTCCATCCTTCTCCACCTCCCTCCAACTCTCCATTCTTCACCTCCCTTCAACTCTCCATCCTTCTCCACCTCCCTCCAACTCTCCATCCTTCTCTACTTCCCTCCAACTCTCCATCCTTCTCCACCTCCCTCCAACTCTCCATCCTTCTCCACCTCCCTCCAACTCTCCATCCTTCTCCACCTCCCTCCAACTCTCCATCCATCTCTACTTCCCTCCGACTCTCCATCCTTCTCTACTTCCCTCCGACTCTCCATCCTTCTCCACCTCCCTCCAACTCTCCATCCATCTCTACTTCCCTCCTCCATCTCTCCCTGACATCCAATGACTTTCACCTCAGTGTGTTCCATATAAAGCCATGTATGGTGTGTGTGTTGATACATGCATGATGTCAACCACTGAACCACGTGAGAGTTGAGGAAATTACAGAATGTAAAAAATAGGCAACAACTCAACCAGGGTCAAACAGTACTCAGTGCAAGGCTGCTGTCATTCCACATACAGCACTCCTCTTGTCCATTCACACTCATACTGTATCAGTGATGCAAACCATCTGTCTGTGAGCCGCGACAACATATTTTGGAGAACCTAAATATGCATGTATTTTCAGTATGCATGACCAAAAAAGTTTCAGAAGGAGGGATGTTGATGTATTCAATTCCTGTTGTCCAGAATGACGGTCCCATATTGATTAATATATGTTGTCCAGAATGACGGTCCGATATTGATTAATATATGTTGTGCAGAATGACGGTCCGATATTGATTAATATATGTTGTCCAGAATGACTGTCTGATATTGATTAATATATGTTGTCCAGAATGACTGTCCGATACTGATTAATATATGTTGTCCAGAATGACGGTCCGATATTGATTAATATATGTTGTGCAGAATGACTGTCCGATACTGATTAATATATGTTGTCCAGAATGACTGTCTGATATTGATTAATATATGTTGTCCAGAATGACGGTCCGATATTGATTAATATATGTTGTCCAGAATGACGGTCTGATATTGATTAATATATGTTGTCCAGAATGACGGTCTGATATTGATTAATATATGTTGTCCAGAATGACGGTCTGATATTGATTAATATATGTTGTCCAGAATGACGGTCCGATATTGATTAATATATGTTGTGCAGAATGACTGTCCGATACTGATTAATATATGTTGTCCAGAATGACTGTCTGATATTGATTAATATATGTTGTCCAGAATGACGGTCCGATATTGATTAATATATGTTGTCCAGAATGACGGTCCGATATTGATTAATATATGTTGTCCAGAATGGTATTGTGTGCCTGACATCGTGTAGACTCCTACTAGAGCATGTCCAGATTGTCTTTAAATAACTTACAGGGTGCTGTGGCACCAAATGAAATGGAAAGTCAAACAATTCATTCACTGATTTCCTGCATCCAAAACACACTAATTGTTATGGCAGTCATATTTTCCATAGCACCTTATCAATCATGCTAGGAAATGATTTGATTGTATACAATGATGAATTTCAGGAAACAATTGTCAAAGACAGCCTCCTATCCCAGATTGGCAAAAATGTGTAAATAAATATTTAAAAATGTATTTAAAAAATGAACACAGAAACAGATCGAATTTACATTTAAAAACATTTCTTACATTTTTGGAAGGAGGGGGCGGTTGGAGAATATTCATGCATACTGTACATCTCTCAATATTTTTTACAAACTTAGAAACTTCAATGTGCATCTTATTTTATTTTAAATCAAACATACAACTCAATGTCTTAAGCATCGCATAAAACACCACAGTCAATGTATTTCAGTAGCAAATCAAAAACTTTGTAAATTATTTTCACATTGTCAAAACCTCTGGAACTGTTAACATCTATTCATTAACAATTTTACTGAATAAAAAAGCTGAAATTTAACCCAATGCTAGTTTTTGCTAACAACTGTTACTCTGCTTCCTAAGCGGAGATCAGGAATCCAGTGAAGGTGGTGTGGTGAGCCGCGTCATCATAGACTTGATGTTCTGCTTTAAGACGTGTGTAGACCTCTTCACCTTCTACCAGCTGCAGGGTGACACCATTGGATCCACTGTCGTCTCCATCATGTGGTGTGCTATGGTCAGTCACAGTCACCTTAAGTTGTCCTCCTTTGTACAGGGACACTCTTCTATGTTTGGAGGTCATTCCAAAGGCAGTGAATCTGAAGTAGTAGGTTCCACTCACCGGGGCCTTAAAGATGCCAGTCACCGGACTGTAAGCATTGCCAATGTTGGTGAAGACATGCTTGTAGACCAGGGTGATGTCAGTATTGAATGGTCCTTTGGTTTCAGACAGTGAAGCTGAGAAGGCTACCTTCGGTCTCTCTCTGTTCTCTCTCTTCAGTTCCTCCACTGAAGTGTGTGTGTGTGTGTGTGTGTGTGTGTGTGTGTGTGTGTGTGTGTGTGTGTGTGTGTGTGTGTGTGTGTGTGTGTGTGTGTGTGTGTGTGTGTGTGTGTGTGTGTGTGTGTGTGTGTGTGTGTGTGTGTGTGTGTGTGTGTGTGTGTGTGTGTGTGTGTGTGTGTGTGTGTGTGTGTGTGTGTGTGTGTGTGTGTGTGTAGCACTCCATCTAATTTTCTTTACAGTGCGAATCTCTCCTCACCAAAACTAGACCATACAAACGCATAGCCCCTTTACCAAAACTAGACCATACAAACACATAGCCCTTTTACCAAAACTAGACCATACAAACACATAGCCCCTTTACCAAAACTAGACCACACAAACACATAGCCCCTTTACCAAAACTAGACCATACAAACACATAGCCCTTTTACCAAAACTAGACCATACAAACACATAGCCCCTTTACCAAAACTAGACCATACAAACACATAGCCCCTTCACCAAAACTAGACCATACAAACACATAGCCCTTTTACCAAAACTAGACCATACAAACACATAGCCCTTTCACCAAAACTAGACCGCACAAACACATAGCCCCTTTACCAAAACTAGACCACACAAACACATAGCCCCTTTACCAAAACTAGACCACACAAACACATAGCCCCTTCACAACATTACGCAAGATGACAATGTTTTAAATGGAGATAACCATAAAAAATATCCTATAATAGTGTCAACACCCCACCCCTACCCCCCACCTCACCATCCTATAATAGTGTCAACACCCCACCCCTACCCCCCACCTCACCATCCTATAATAGTGTCAACACCCCACCTCCTACCCCCACCTCACCATCCTATAATAGTGTCAACACCCCACCCCCTACCCCCCACCTCACCATCCTATAATAGTGTCAACACCCCACCTCCTACCCCCACCTCACCATCCTATAATAGTGTCAACACCCCCACCCCCTACCCCCACCTCACCATCCCATAATAGTCAACACCCCCACCTCACCATCCTATAATAGTGTCAACACCCCCACCTCACCATCCTATAATAGTGTCAACACCCCACCCCTACCCCCCACCTCACCATCCTATAATAGTGTCAACACCCCACCCCCATCCCCCACCTCACCATCCTATAATAGTGTCAACACCCCACCCCTACCCCCACCTCACCATCCTATAATATAGTCAACACCCCACCCCCCTACCCCCACCTCACCATCCTATAATATAGTCAACACCCCACCCCCTACCCCCCACCTCACCATCCTATAATAGAGTCAACACCCCACCCCCTACCCCCACCTCACCATCCTATAATATAGTCAACACCCCACCCCCTACCCCACCATCCTATAATATAGTCAACACCCCACCCCTACCCCGGCCCAAGCCGTTTAGGATGATATCCTAAACCTTTTTTACTAGCAAGGCTACTACTACTACTACTACTACTACTACTACTACTACTACTACTACTACTACTACTACTACTACTACTACTACTACTACTACTACTACTACTACTACTACTACTACTACTACTACTACTACTACTACTACTACTACTACTACTACTACTACTACTACTACTACTACTACTACTACTACTACTACTACTACTACTACTACTACTACTACTACTACTACTACTACTACTACTACTACTACTACTACTACTACTACTACTACTACTACTACTACTACTACTACTACTACTACTACTACTACTACTACTACTACTACTACTACTACTACTACTACTACTACTACTACTGGGTTTCATATGCAGTTCATCCTAGTAACATCAGGGTTGGATATGTGATTCCAGCTGGGGCCACCCACACAAAATGTATACACAGATTAATGTAAGTTCTTGTTGTTCAAAGCATCTGATAAATGGCATATATTATAATTTATTTATATGATATATACAATTTTGATAACTTAAGCAGTTTATTTTTGCCTGATTGGAGGCTGCTGAGGGAAGGATGGCTCATAGTAATGGCTATGAGCCTGTCCTCCCCAATTAAGGTGCCAACAGCCACCTGTGGTATGCCTACTATAAGCCGTGTGCACAGTATCAGAGCTGATATCCTATAACAGGTTCTCAAGTACTATAGCAGTAGAAACCTAGAGGTGCCGCATGACCCACATCAGTCACCATGTGGTTCACGTTGTGCTTAATGAAAGTATCGACCACTCTGCTGCCGTGTGATTGACCTCAGTGAGTTAACTTCAGCGGGCTCACTACATGATCAATGAACACACTTTACTCAACACAGCACTCTAGCCTAACACATCTAATCTATATGGTTACTACAGAGCTGGTAATTGATGCAGGCACTGCTTCTACAGTGCTAATGTACTTCAGCCTCCTTAGCAGTGTTGCATTCTAGCTTGAAATGTACTTATTTGTGTCACCATACTGGCGCTTAGGGAATACTTTACATTTATAAGAAATGTATATTTTGAGGTCAATGAAGGGTGAATAGGAACTTTGTGAATGGAAAGTTACTGAGTGAGACAAGGGGAAGTGTTCAAGCATGTTGTTGCTGAATATTCATATTTCTAAGGAAGGAGGCAAAGAGCAACTGTCTAGTATCCTGACAAGGCAGACCAGTTGCTGTGGAACTAGGACATTGAGGGATTTGGAACACAACTGTCTAGTATCCTGACAAGGCAGACCAGTTGCTGTGGAACTAGGACATTGAGGGATTTGGAACACAACTGTCTAGTATCCTGACAAGGCAGACCAGTTGCTGTGGAACTAGGACATTGAGGGATTTGGAACACAACTGTCTAGTATCCTGACAAGGCAGACCAGTTGCTGTGGAACTAGGACATTGAGGGATTTGGAACACAACTGTCTAGTATCCTGACAAGGCAGACCAGTTGCTGTGGAACTAGGACATTGAGGGATTTGGAACACAACTGTCTAGTATCCTGACAAGGCAGACCAGTTGCTGTGGAACTAGGACATTGAGGGATTTGGAACACAACTGTCTAGTATCCTGACAAGGCAGACCAGTTGCTGTGGAACTAGGACATTGAGGGATTTGGAACACAACTGTCTAGTATCCTGACAAGGCAGACCAGTTGCTGTGGAACTAGGACATTGAGGGATTTGGAACACAACTGTCTAGTATCCTGACAAGGCAGACCAGTTGCTGTGGAACTAGGACATTGAGGGATTTGGAACACACCTGTCTCGTATCCTGACAAGGCAGACCAGTTGCTGTGGAACTAGGACATTGAGGGATTTGGAACACAACTGTCTAGTATCCTGACAAGGCAGACCAGTTGCTGTGGAACTAGGACATTGAGGGATTTGTAACACAACTGTCTAGTATCCTGACAAGGCAGACCAGTTGCTGTGGAACTAGGACATTGAGGGATTTGGAACACAACTGTCTCGTATCCTGACAAGGCAGACCAGTTGCTGTGGAACTAGGACATTGAGGGATTTGGAACACAACTGTCTAGTATCCTGACAAGGCAGACCAGTTGCTGTGGAACTAGGACATTGAGGGATTTGGAACACAACTGTCTAGTATCCTGACAAGGCAGACCAGTTGCTGTGGAACTAGGACATTGAGGGATTTGGAACACAACTGTCTCGTATCCTGACAAGGCAGACCAGTTGCTGTGGAACTAGGACATTGAGGGATTTGGAACACAACTGTCTCGTATCCTGACAAGGCAGACCAGTTGCTGTGGAACTAGGACATTGAGGGATTTGGAACACAACTGTCTAGTATCCTGACAAGGCAGACCAGTTGCTGTGGAACTAGGACATTGAGGGATTTGGAACACAACTGTCTAGTATCCTGACAAGGCAGACCAGTTGCTGTGGAACTAGGACATTGAGGGATTTGGAACACAACTGTCTCGTATCCTGACAAGGCAGACCAGTTGCTGTGGAACTAGGACATTGAGGGATTTGGAACACAACTGTCTAGTATCCTGACAAGGCAGACCAGTTGCTGTGGAACTAGGACATTGAGGGATTTGGAACACAACTGTCTAGTATCCTGACAAGGCAGACCAGTTGCTGTGGAACTAGGACATTGAGGGATTTGGAACACAACTGTCTAGTATCCTGACAAGGCAGACCAGTTGCTGTGGAACTAGGACATTGAGGGATTTGGAACACAACTGTCTAGTATCCTGACAAGGCAGACCAGTTGCTGTGGAACTAGGACATTGAGGGATTTGGAACACAACTGTCTAGTATCCTGACAAGGCAGACCAGTTGCTGTGGAACTAGGACATTGAGGATTTGGAACACAACTGTCTAGTATCCTGACAAGGCAGACCAGTTGCTGTGGAACTAGGACATTGAGGGATTTGGAACACAACTGTCTAGTATCCTGACAAGGCAGACCAGTTGCTGTGGAACTAGGACATTGAGGGATTTGGAACACAACTGTCTAGTATCCTGACAAGGCAGACCAGTTGCTGTGGAACTAGGACATTGAGGGATTTGGAACACAACTGTCTAGTATCCTGACAAGGCAGACCAGTTGCTGTGGAACTAGGACATTGAGGGATTTGGAACACAACTGTCTAGTATCCTGACAAGGCAGACCAGTTGCTGTGGAACTAGGACATTGAGGGATTTGTAACACAACTGTCTAGTATCCTGACAAGGCAGACCAGTTGCTGTGGAACTAGGACATTGAGGGATTTGGAACACAACTGTCTCGTATCCTGACAAGGCAGACCAGTTGCTGTGGAACTAGGACATTGAGGATTTGGAACACAACTGTCTAGTATCCTGACAAGGCAGACCAGTTGCTGTGGAACTAGGACATTGAGGGATTTGTAACACAACTGTCTAGTATCCTGACAAGGCAGACCAGTTGCTGTGGAACTAGGACATTGAGGGATTTGGAACACAACTGTCTCGTATCCTGACAAGGCAGACCAGTTGCTGTGGAACTAGGACATTGAGGGATTTGGAACACAACTGTCTAGTATCCTGACAAGGCAGACCAGTTGCTGTGGAACTAGGACATTGAGGGATTTGGAACACAACTGTCTAGTATCCTGACAAGGCAGACCAGTTGCTGTGGAACTAGGACATTGAGGGATTTGTAACACAACTGTCTAGTATCCTGACAAGGCAGACCAGTTGCTGTGGAACTAGGACATTGAGGGATTTGGAACACAACTGTCTCGTATCCTGACAAGGCAGACCAGTTGCTGTGGAACTAGGACATTGAGGGATTTGGAACACAACTGTCTAGTATCCTGACAAGGCAGACCAGTTGCTGTGGAACTAGGACATTGAGGGATTTGGAACACAACTGTCTAGTATCCTGACAAGGCAGACCAGTTGCTGTGGAACTAGGACATTGAGGGATTTGGAACACAACTGTCTAGTATCCTGACAAGGCAGACCAGTTGCTGTGGAACTAGGACATTGAGGGATTTGGAACACAACTGTCTCGTATCCTGACAAGGCAGACCAGTTGCTGTGGAACTAGGACATTGAGGGATTTGGAACACAACTGTCTCGTATCCTGACAAGGCAGACCAGTTGCTGTGGAACTAGGACATTGAGGGATTTGGAACACAACTGTCTAGTATCCTGACAAGGCAGACCAGTTGCTGTGGAACTAGGACATTGAGGGATTTGGAACACAACTGTCTAGTATCCTGACAAGGCAGACCAGTTGCTGTGGAACTAGGACATTGAGGGATTTGGAACACAACTGTCTCGTATCCTGACAAGGCAGACCAGTTGCTGTGGAACTAGGACATTGAGGGATTTGGAACACAACTGTCTAGTATCCTGACAAGGCAGACCAGTTGCTGTGGAACTAGGACATTGAGGGATTTGGAACACAACTGTCTAGTATCCTGACAAGGCAGACCAGTTGCTGTGGAACTAGGACATTGAGGATTTGGAACACAACTGTCTAGTATCCTGACAAGGCAGACCAGTTGCTGTGGAACTAGGACATTGAGGATTTGGAACACAACTGTCTAGTATCCTGACAAGGCAGACCAGTTGCTGTGGAACTAGGACATTGAGGGATTTGGAACACAACTGTCTAGTATCCTGACAAGGCAGACCAGTTGCTGTGGAACTAGGACATTGAGGGATTTGGAACACAACTGTCTAGTATCCTGACAAGGCAGACCAGTTGCTGTGGAACTAGGACATTGAGGGATTTGGAACACAACTGTCTAGTATCCTGACAAGGCAGACCAGTTGCTGTGGAACTAGGACATTGAGGGATTTGGAACACAACTGTCTAGTATCCTGACAAGGCAGACCAGTTGCTGTGGAACTAGGACATTGAGGATTTGGAACACAACTGTCTAGTATCCTGACAAGGCAGACCAGTTGCTGTGGAACTAGGACATTGAGGGATTTGTAACACAACTGTCTAGTATCCTGACAAGGCAGACCAGTTGCTGTGGAACTAGGACATTGAGGGATTTGTAACACAACTGTCTAGTATCCTGACAAGGCAGACCAGTTGCTGTGGAACTAGGACATTGAGGGATTTGGAACACAACTGTCTAGTATCCTGACAAGGCAGACCAGTTGCTGTGGAACTAGGACATTGAGGGATTTGGAACACAACTGTCTAGTATCCTGACAAGGCAGACCAGTTGCTGTGGAACTAGGACATTGAGGGATTTGGAACACAACTGTCTCGTATCCTGACAAGGCAGACCAGTTGCTGTGGAACTAGGACATTGAGGGATTTGGAACACAACTGTCTCGTATCCTGACAAGGCAGACCAGTTGCTGTGGAACTAGGACATTGAGGGATTTGGAACACAACTGTCTCGTATCCTGACAAGGCAGACCAGTTGCTGTGGAACTAGGACATTGAGGGATTTGGAACACAACTGTCTCGTATCCTGACAAGGCAGACCAGTTGCTGTGGAACTAGGACATTGAGGGATTTGGAACACAACTGTCTAGTATCCTGACAAGGCAGACCAGTTGCTGTGGAACTAGGACATTGAGGGATTTGGAACACAACTAACTGTCTAGTATCCTGACAAGGCAGACCAGTTGCTGTGGAACTAGGACATTGAGGGATTTGGAACACAACTGTCTAGTATCCTGACAAGGCAGACCAGTTGCTGTGGAACTAGGACATTGAGGGATTTGGAACACAACTGTCTAGTATCCTGACAAGGCAGACCAGTTGCTGTGGAACTAGGACATTGAGGGATTTGGAACACAACTGTCTAGTATCCTGACAAGGCAGACCAGTTGCTGTGGAACTAGGACATTGAGGGATTTGGAACACAACTGTCTAGTATCCTGACAAGGCAGACCAGTTGCTGTGGAACTAGGACATTGAGGGATTTGGAACACAACTGTCTAGTATCCTGACAAGGCAGACCAGTTGCTGTGGAACTAGGACATTGAGGGATTTGGAACACAACTGTCTAGTATCCTGACAAGGCAGACCAGTTGCTGTGGAACTAGGACATTGAGGGATTTGGAACACAACTGTCTAGTATCCTGACAAGGCAGACCAGTTGCTGTGGAACTAGGACATTGAGGGATTTGGAACACAACTGTCTAGTATCCTGACAAGGCAGACCAGTTGCTGTGGAACTAGGACATTGAGGGATTTGGAACACAACTGTCTAGTATCCTGACAAGGCAGACCAGTTGCTGTGGAACTAGGACATTGAGGGATTTGGAACACAACTGTCTAGTATCCTGACAAGGCAGACCAGTTGCTGTGGAACTAGGACATTGAGGGATTTGGAACACAACTGTCTAGTATCCTGACAAGGCAGACCAGTTGCTGTGGAACTAGGACATTGAGGGATTTGGAACACAACTGTCTAGTATCCTGACAAGGCAGACCAGTTGCTGTGGAACTAGGACATTGAGGGATTTGGAACACAACTGTCTAGTATCCTGACAAGGCAGACCAGTTGCTGTGGAACTAGGACATTGAGGGATTTGGAACACAACTGTCTAGTATCCTGACAAGGCAGACCAGTTGCTGTGGAACTAGGACATTGAGGGATTTGGAACACAACTGTCTAGTATCCTGACAAGGCAGACCAGTTGCTGTGGAACTAGGACATTGAGGGATTTGGAACACAACTGTCTAGTATCCTGACAAGGCAGACCAGTTGCTGTGGAACTAGGACATTGAGGGATTTGGAACACAACTGTCTAGTATCCTGACAAGGCAGACCAGTTGCTGTGGAACTAGGACATTGAGGGATTTGGAACACAACTGTCTAGTATCCTGACAAGGCAGACCAGTTGCTGTGGAACTAGGACATTGAGGGATTTGGAACACAACTGTCTAGTATCCTGACAAGGCAGACCAGTTGCTGTGGAACTAGGACATTGAGGGATTTGGAACACAACTGTCTAGTATCCTGACAAGGCAGACCAGTTGCTGTGGAACTAGGACATTGAGGGATTTGGAACACAACTGTCTAGTATCCTGACAAGGCAGACCAGTTGCTGTGGAACTAGGACATTGAGGGAACACAACTGTCTAGTATCCTGACAAGGCAGACCAGTTGCTGTGGAACTAGGACATTGAGGGATTTGGAACACAACTGTCTAGTATCCTGACAAGGCAGACCAGTTGCTGTGGAACTAGGACATTGAGGGATTTGGAACACAACTGTCTAGTATCCTGACAAGGCAGACCAGTTGCTGTGGAACTAGGACATTGAGGGATTTGGAACACAACTGTCTAGTATCCTGACAAGGCAGACCAGTTGCTGTGGAACTAGGACATTGAGGGATTTGGAACACAACTGTCTGGAGTATCCTGACAAGGCAGACCAGTTGCTGTGGAACTAGGACATTGAGGGATTTGGAACACAACTGTCTCGTATCCTGACAAGGCAGACCAGTTGCTGTGGAACTAGGACATTGAGGGATTTGGAACACAACTGTCTAGTATCCTGACAAGGCAGACCAGTTGCTGTGGAACTAGGACATTGAGGGATTTGGAACACAACTGTCTAGTATCCTGACAAGGCAGACCAGTTGCTGTGGAACTAGGACATTGAGGGATTTGGAACACAACTGTCTAGTATCCTGACAAGGCAGACCAGTTGCTGTGGAACTAGGACATTGAGGGATTTGGAACACAACTGTCTAGTATCCTGACAAGGCAGACCAGTTGCTGTGGAACTAGGACATTGAGGGATTTGGAACACAACTGTCTAGTATCCTGACAAGGCAGACCAGTTGCTGTGGAACTAGGACATTGAGGGATTTGGAACACAACTGTCTAGTATCCTGACAAGGCAGACCAGTTGCTGTGGAACTAGGACATTGAGGGATTTGGAACACAACTGTCTAGTATCCTGACAAGGCAGACCAGTTGCTGTGGAACTAGGACATTGAGGGATTTGGAACACAACTGTCTAGTATCCTGACAAGGCAGACCAGTTGCTGTGGAACTAGGACATTGAGGGATTTGGAACACAACTGTCTAGTATCCTGACAAGGCAGACCAGTTGCTGTGGAACTAGGACATTGAGGGATTTGGAACACAACTGTCTAGTATCCTGACAAGGCAGACCAGTTGCTGTGGAACTAGGACATTGAGGGATTTGGAACACAACTGTCTAGTATCCTGACAAGGCAGACCAGTTGCTGTGGAACTAGGACATTGAGGGATTTGGAACACAACTGTCTAGTATCCTGACAAGGCAGACCAGTTGCTGTGGAACTAGGACATTGAGGGATTTGGAACACAACTGTCTAGTATCCTGACAAGGCAGACCAGTTGCTGTGGAACTAGGACATTGAGGGATTTGTAACACAACTGTCTAGTATCCTGACAAGGCAGACCAGTTGCTGTGGAACTAGGACATTGAGGGATTTGGAACACAACTGTCTAGTATCCTGACAAGGCAGACCAGTTGCTGTGGAACTAGGACATTGAGGGATTTGGAACACAACTGTCTCGTATCCTGACAAGGCAGACCAGTTGCTGTGGAACTAGGACATTGAGGGATTTGGAACACAACTGTCTCGTATCCTGACAAGGCAGACCAGTTGCTGTGGAACTAGGACATTGAGGGATTTGGAACACAACTGTCTAGTATCCTGACAAGGCAGACCAGTTGCTGTGGAACTAGGACATTGAGGGATTTGGAACACAACTGTCTAGTATCCTGACAAGGCAGACCAGTTGCTGTGGAACTAGGACATTGAGGGATTTGTAACACAACTGTCTAGTATCCTGACAAGGCAGACCAGTTGCTGTGGAACTAGGACATTGAGGGATTTGGAACACAACTGTCTAGTATCCTGACAAGGCAGACCAGTTGCTGTGGAACTAGGACATTGAGGGATTTGGAACACAACTGTCTAGTATCCTGACAAGGCAGACCAGTTGCTGTGGAACTAGGACATTGAGGGATTTGGAACACAACTGTCTAGTATCCTGACAAGGCAGACCAGTTGCTGTGGAACTAGGACATTGAGGGATTTGGAACACAACTGTCTAGTATCCTGACAAGGCAGACCAGTTGCTGTGGAACTAGGACATTGAGGGATTTGGAACACAACTGTCTAGTATCCTGACAAGGCAGACCAGTTGCTGTGGAACTAGGACATTGAGGGATTTGGAACACAACTGTCTAGTATCCTGACAAGGCAGACCAGTTGCTGTGGAACTAGGACATTGAGGGATTTGGAACACAACTGTCTAGTATCCTGACAAGGCAGACCAGTTGCTGTGGAACTAGGACATTGAGGGATTTGGAACACAACTGTCTCGTATCCTGACAAGGCAGACCAGTTGCTGTGGAACTAGGACATTGAGGGATTTGGAACACAACTGTCTCGTATCCTGACAAGGCAGACCAGTTGCTGTGGAACTAGGACATTGAGGGATTTGGAACACAACTGTCTAGTATCCTGACAAGGCAGACCAGTTGCTGTGGAACTAGGACATTGAGGGATTTGGAACACAACTGTCTAGTATCCTGACAAGGCAGACCAGTTGCTGTGGAACTAGGACATTGAGGGATTTGGAACACAACTGTCTAGTATCCTGACAAGGCAGACCAGTTGCTGTGGAACTAGGACATTGAGGGATTTGGAACACAACTGTCTAGTATCCTGACAAGGCAGACGAGTTGCTGTGGAACTAGGACATTGAGGGATTTGGAACACAACTGTCTAGTATCCTGACAAGGCAGACCAGTTGCTGTGGAACTAGGACATTGAGGGATTTGGAACACAACTGTCTAGTAACCTGACAAGGCAGACCAGTTGCTGTGGAACTAGGACATTGAGGGATTTGGAACACAACTAAGGTCAACAGTTGATAAGGTGAGACGAAACAAGCAGTGTGACGTCCTTCACACAAGTCATTTAGGAATCTGTCACGCCCTGGCCATAGAGAGGTTTTTATTCTCTATTTTGGTTAGGCCAGGGTGGGCATTCTATGTTCATTTTCTATGTTTTGGATTTCTGTGTTGTTTGGCCGGGTGTGGTTCTCAATCAGAGGCAGCTGTCTATCGTTGTCTCTAACTGAGAACCATACTTTAGGCAGCCTTTTCCCACCTGTGTTGGTGGGTAGTTGTTTTCTGTTTTTGTATTCTGTACCAGACAGAACAGTTTCGGTTTCGTTCATTCTCTTTTGTTGTTTTTTCATTCAGTGTTCAATTCCTAAATAAAGATGAACTAGTACCACGTTGCACCTTGGTCCTCACCTTCTCCAACCCACGACAGCCGTTACAGAATCACTGAGCCATACATCATATTATCATTTCTACACACTTTCTACCTGGTTTTAGTTGTTTAAGTCAGATTGGAGTATTCATCATAAAATAATGACACGTGACCCATTCAAAACCTCCCGCGACCCAAATTTAGGTCGTGAGCCACCTGCTCTAAAGTAACAGGTAATATAGAGATCCTGTTTGTTCACGCTTCTACCCCTTTCTACAGACTCAGTAACTAAACTATTTTTCTCAAGGAATGAGAGAGATAAGGGGAAGACCAGGTGAAGGGGAGAACCAGGTGGAGACCAGGGGAAGGGGAAGACCAGGGGAAGGGGGAGACCAGGGGAAGGGGGAGACCAGGGGAAGGGGAGACCAGGTGAAGGGGAGACCATGTGAAGGGGAAGACCCGGTGGAGACCAGGGAAGGGGGAGACCAGGTGAAGGGGAAGACCAGGTGAAGGGGAGACCAGGAAAGGGGAAGACAAGGTGGAGACCAGGAAAGGGGAAGGGGATGACCAGGAGAAGGGGAAGACCAGGAGAAGGGGAAGACCAGGAGAAGGGGAAGACCAGGGGAAGGAGAAGACCAGGAGAAGGGGAAGACCAGGAGAAGGGGAAGACCAGGAGAAGGGGAAGACCAGGGGAAGGAGAAGACCAGGGGAAGGAGAAGACCAGGAGAAGGGGAAGACCAGGAGAAGGGGAAGACCAGGAGAAGGGGATGACCAGGGGAGGGGATGACCAGGGGGAGGGGATGACCAGGGGGAGGGGAAGACCAGGAGAAGGGGAAGACCAGGAGAAGGGATGACCAGGAGAAGGGGATGACCAGGGGGGAGGGGATGCCCAGGGGAGGGGATGCCCAGGGGGAGGGGATGCCCAGGGGAGGGGATGCCCAGGGGGAGGGGATGACCAGGGGGAGGGGAAGACCAGGGGGGGGATGACCAGGGGGAGGGGAAGACCAGGGGAGGGGATGACCAGGGGAGGGGAAGACCAGGGGAGGGGATGACCAGGGGAAGGGGAAGACCAGGGGAGGGGAAGACCAGGGGAGGGGAAGACCAGGGGGGAGGGGATGACCAGGGGAGGGGATGACCAGGGGAGGGAAGACCAGGGGAGGGGAAGTAGAGTAGTGTTTCACATACCTCCCACCATACACACAAACGCATACACACATAAACTCCGCTCTCCCATACATGCACATATAACAGCCACACACACCCTCGACCATACTCTCCTTGACTCCAGTGACTCACATTCCCCCCGTCACATTTTCATTCCTCTCCTCTAAGGCAACTGATCTTCCTTAGACCTCCCACACATGAGAACCCAGTGTGTGTGTGTGTGTGTGTGTGTGTGTGTGTGTGTGTGTGTGTGTGTGTGTGTGTGTGTGTGTGTGTGTGTGTGTGTGTGTGTGTGTGTGTGTGTGTGTGTGTGTGTGTGTGTGTGTGTGTGTGTGTGTGTGTGTGTGTGTGTGTGTGTGTGTGTGTGTGTGTGTGTGTGTGTGTGTGTGTGGACCTCCCAGGTAGCTGGGTCTTTGTGTTCCAGACAGGGCTGAGTTCAATGGGTCATGTGAAGTGTCTGCTAGACTAGAACAGCTGACCCCTCTGTACCTGCAGTGGTGTGACACACGCACGCACGGACGCACACACGAACGCACACACACACACAATTGTTTGTGAGACTTGATGATCTTGGCTCTAGTTTAAAGCCTGATACTTCTTGCTCCTGTCTCTGTGTCGAGCCCACTGTTTACTCTGTCTTAGTACAACCTCGTCTCAGGGCAATTCATATTATTATGCACGTAAATCTGTGACACTCATTTCCTATGACACGTTAGGGTACATTATGAATGGAATAGTGGTCGTATAACAACATATAGGACGTATAGTATCATAATATGTTACACAGTCGTACAATAGCATACAAATTGGATAATGTATAGTATTATCGACTTTCTCTGAGACCTGGTTGCTTGATGCACTGTAACAACAAAGGACAATTATGTGGAGAATTTACATTGGCGGTAAGGGGAACTAACAATGAAGATTAGGATCATTTATGCAAAAATTGGAAGAATTTACATAGAAGGTTAGTTGAATTGTTTAAGATTAGAATAAGGGTTAGGTAAAATGCTACAGTTGTCCCCGTCCCGACACGACTCAAACGCAAAACCTTTGGATTGCTAGACAGTTGCGGTATACTGCCACCCATCCTCCCCAACCGACCTCCCTACTTCATTTAGTTTCTGTTTACAGTAAGTAGACCATTAGTACATACAGCATCGCATGTCTTGGAGGTGCTCATAAATACATATATTATGATTCGTATGGCTCTGAGAACAGGCTGCTTAGTGAAGTCTTGATCCTGGTGTTGACAGACTAATCATCCTGATTTTTAAATGGGAACACCGAATACCTGATACAGTGAGTACCAGGGGTATACAATACTTGGGGGTGGGGCCATCTGTACTACCTCAAACATCAGATAATGGGGGCCATGAAGGGACATATAGAACCAGTACTTCACACTGGTTTGTGAGGGATATCCAACAAGGCACATATTTACTTCTTCGTACTTAGCACTTCCTCCATGGTCAGTCTTACTGGAGGTTACTTCCTGCATAGCGTCAGTATTACTGGAGGTTACTTCCTGCATAGCGTCAGTATTACTGGAGGTTACTTCCTGCATAGCGTCAGTATTACTGGAGGTTACTTCCTGCATAGCGTCAGTCTTACTGGAGGTTACTTCCTGCATAGCGTCAGTCTTACTGGAGGTTACTTCCTGCATAGCGTCAGTATTACTGGAGCTAACTTCCTGCATAGCGTCAGTCTTACTGGAGTTTACTTCCTGCATAGTGTCAGTATTACTGGAGCCAACTTCCTGCATAGCGTCAGTCTTACTGGAGGTTACTTCCTGCATAGCGTCAGTCTTACTGGAGGTTACTTCCTGCATAGTGTCAGTATTACTGGAGCTAACTTCCTGCATAGCGTCAGTCTTACTGGAGTTTACTTCCTGCATAGTGTCAGTATTACTGGAGCTAACTTCCTGCATAGCATCAGTCTTACTGGAGGTTACTTCCTGCATAGCGTCAGTATTACTGGAGGTTACTTCCTGCATAGTGTCAGTCTTACTGGAGGTTACTTCCTGCATAGCATCAGTCTTACTGGAGGTTACTTCCTGCATAGCGTCAGTCTTACTGGAGGTTACTTCCTGCATAGCGTCAGTATTACTGGAGGTTACTTCCTGCATAGCGTCAGTATTACTGGAGGTTACTTCCTGCATAGTGTCAGTATTACTGGAGTTAACTTCCTGCATAGCGTCAGTATTACTGGAGGTTACTTCCTGCATAGCGTCAGTCTTACTGGAGGTTACTTCCTGCATAGTGTCAGTCTTACTGGAGGTTACTTCCTGCATAGCGTCAGTCTTACTGGTGGTTATTTCCTGCATAGCGTCAGTCGGGCCCACTCCCAGATCCTTGACGCAAGCACACACATGCACCACACACACACACACACACACACACACACACACACACACACACACACACACACACACCCCCCTGCACTCAAGTGGGAGAAGTATAGGTACACCGTGACAGGGTTGTAGCATCCCTAGGCAGAGCTAGGACAAGAAGCCAGTGTCACAGACACACGTCATTGGCAGGAGACTGATGAAGGCATGACAGGGGTTCAGACGGAGGTCAACATTAAACACAGTAAAGGGGGTTTGTTCCGGAGAGGGAAAACGTCAGAGGAATTCGTAATAACAGGGTATCAATAGACCAATTAAAACAATCCGGCTATTGAATATGATCTTGTCTTTAAATTGTTGGAGAAAAAAAGCCAGACAGAGATTATATGAGTTCTTCTTTATAGGGCGGCAGGGTAGCCTAGTGGTTAGAGCGTTGGATTAGTAATCGGAAGGTTGCAAGTTCAAATTCCCGAGCTGACAAGGTACAAATCTGTCGTTCTGCCCCTGAACAGGCAGTTAACCCACAGTTCCTAGGCCGTCATTGAAAATAAGAATTTGTTCTTAACTGACTTGCCTAGTTAAATAAAGGTCAAATAAAAATAGATTGTTTTTTCTTAAATGAATAAAATCAATACATTTATTTTCGGTATATGGACATGCAGAACACTCCAAAGTTATCACGTCTGTCTGGTATTAGTTGTTTGCTGCAGGAGTTATTACTGTAATGGGTGGTGGTGGCAGGGAAGTCAGTGGATACAAAAACCCATCGGTCACCAACACGACCTGCACAAACATAACATCAAACAATCACCGACAAGGACATGAGGGGAAACAGGGGGTTAAATACACAACATTTAATTGATGGGATTAGAACCAGGTGTGCTGGAAGACAAAACCAATGGAAAATGAAAAATGGATCAGTGATGGCTAGAAGATCGGTAGCGCCGACCACCGAACAAGGAGAGGGGCCGACCTCGGCAGACGTCGTGACAATTACACCATAATACATTCAGAGACTATAACCACTAGCCAGTAGCCGTAGGTGTCTGCCCCTCCACCCCCATTCTGTCCACACAGCTAGCTAGTACAACACTACTGAGACTGACCAGAGAGGCACTGTCTGTCTGACTGACAGTGAACCACCAGCAGCATGTTGAAACAGGCTGAGTGACTGACAGTGGACCACAGACCATTATCAGGAGGCCATGGTTAATGCTCCAGTCTAAAGATTATATAATGCTCTTCTCAGGTCAAAACAAGGTGTTTTCCTAGAGGATACACACATGCACACAAACACAAACACACACACACACACACACACACACATTTGCCTCATGGTGAGATCCTTGAGTGGTTTCCTTCCTCTCCGGTAACTGAGTTAGGATGGGTGCCTTTACCTCAGCAGTGACTGTATTGATACACCTTCCAAAGTGTCATTAATAACTGCACCATGCGCAAAGAGATATTCAATGTCTGCTTTATTTTTTCACCCATCTACCAATACATGCACTTCTTTACGAATCATTGGAAAACCTCCCTGGTCTTTGTGGTTGAATTTGTGTTTGAAATTCACTGCTCGACTGAGGGACCGATAATTGTATGTGTGGGGTACAGAGATGGGGTAGTAATTTCTAAATCATGTTAAACACTATTATTGCACACAGAGTGAGTCCATGCAACTTATTATGTGACTTGTGAAGCACTTGTTTTACTCCTGAATATATTTAGGCTTGTTATAACAAAAGGGTTGAATAGTTATTGACTAATTGAAGCTTTTAATTTTGTATTAATTTGTAAACATTCCTAAAAACACTGACATTCTGGGGTATAGTGTGTAGATCAGTGACACAAAATCACAATTTAATCAATTATAATTTCAGGCTGTAACAACATAATGTGAACAATAATCTAGGCGTGTGAATACATTCTGAAGGCTCTGTGTCATCCAGCTCACCTCAGCAGTCATGTCTTCTGTCTCCTGGTTCTGGAAGTAACCTCAATATGGCCTATATTAATGACCTATACCTGTCGGCAGTTTTTCAAAAACCCAAAACAGTTTTTTCCTGCAATCTAGAGATATAAACATAAGAACATCTGCAATGGTCATCTAAGCATACCTCTTTCCCTGTTCATTTGAATGAACCATAAGAACATCTACAATGGTCATCTAAGCATACCTCTTTCCCTGTTCATTTTAATGAACCATAAGAACATCTACAATGGTCATCTAAGCATACCTCTTTCCCTGTTCATTTGAATGAACCATAAGAACATCTACAATGGTCATCTAAGCATACCTCTTTCCCTGTTCATTTGAATGAACCATAAGAACATCTACAATGGTCATCTAAGCATACCTCTTTCCCTGTTCATTTGAATGAACCATAAGAACATCTGCAATGGTCATCTAAGCATACCTCTTTCCCTGTTCATTTGAATGAACCATAAGAACATCTACAATGGTCATCTAAGCATACCTCTTTCCCTGTTCATTTGAATGAGGGTGTCGTTCTGACTGTTGGCAGGCACACATCTCAATATACTGCACTTACATGTCTAGGATAGTACATCCACATCACTGTACAGTACATGGTATCATAACATCCTCAATACATGCCACTATTGGGAAAGATACTCTGAAATATACTGTATAGTTTACCAAGCTACCAATTACTTCACCCTGGAAGAAGTTAAGCTACCCTTAAGAATAATATTGTTTATTTCACTAAACTTTGAAAAAGTAGTTAACCTTGCTGCGGGGAGTTGCTTCCGAACAGCCACAAGAGCATTAGTGAGGTCGTGCCAGCTAAAATAGTTAGACAAGCTACTCTAACTTCATTTATAACCTGAAATGGCTTGGTAGCTAATTACGAGGTTAGGAGATTGGAACCGCTAGCTGACTAGCTAAAGCTAACTTCATAAAATTGCTAGGAGGCTAGTATTACAGAGAAACAACAAAACATTTTTGTTTAATTTATTCATCAATAAGGAATCAATAGGCTACACAGCTCAAACAAATGACTTTACAAACAATCCTCCTGAGTCCTGCCCATCAGCGGCAGCTATAATCAAATCAAATAGTGTCACTCGACACTCACTCTCTCCTCCTCCACTGAGGATACTGTCTATAGTGAAGACATCAAAACTATGAAATAACAGATATGCAATCATGTATTAACCAAAAAAAGTGTTAAACATATAAAAATGTATTATATATATATATTATATATTTGAGATTCTTTAAAGTAGCCACCCTTTGCCTTGAAGACAGCTTTGGTACTGTATATATATTTATTAACAAGAACAGTTTTGAAACTATATTTCTCTGTTTCTTTTCTCTTTGTCTGGCCCAGTCAGTGAGCCCCCTCTGCAAAATACCACTGACAGACCTTTTATAAAAAATAATGATAAAGCATAGTCTTAAAAATGAAGTTTAGATATTAATTTAACATCTGAAAAATGAAAAAAAAAACTGGACAAATCTGAGGGGGCATGTGGCCTTTTTGCCCCCAATGGGCATTACTCCACTTCCTGTCCGTCAGAGCCCCAGTCATATAGGCTCTGGACGGGGCCCTTGAGGGCCTATAGGGGCCTGTAGGGGCCAAGAGGGTAATTACCCGTAACAGTCACAGCACCTTTTATATCAATAAAAAGGACTAAGTGGACCGCAGATAAAACAAGATCTGACTTTCATAGGATGAAGTGTGTTGACATGCCATCTCTCTGGTGACAGTTTCATACAACCTATAGAGATGTTATTGTGACAGCCTGGTCTGGCCACTTGTCAAATGTAGTTAGTGACTGAAAAAAAATAGGAAAGTGCTTCTCTCTAACCCTCTCTCCCCCTCCCTAACTGACTCTCTCTCTCTCTCTCTCTCTCTCTCTCTCTCTCTCTCTCTCTCTCTCTCCCCCCCTCTCCCCCTCTCCCTCTCCCTCTCCCTCTCCCCCCCCCCCTCCCTCTCCCTCTCCCTCTCCCTCTCCCTCTCCCTCTCCCTCTCCCTCTCCCTCTCCCTCTCTCTCTCCCTTGACATAGGTACCTGCTGCAGATGTGTGATATAGATTAGAAATGTATCTGAACTGATCCTGGATTAGACGAGGCAGCCATATTTCTGTCAGCAGAGCAGACTACCAGCACACGCTACACTACAGACCAGTACACTCATCCATCTCTCCACCACACCACAGTCACGCAATCCTCAAGCATCCAGCCAAGCCAACACATAAAGCTAAGATGGCTGAGTCAACTTCCTGAAACTGTCCCATATTCAGCTTAATCTGAACCTTGGTCCAACTGGAGACTGTGTCAGACTGAAAGAGCTCAGTCTTGTATATAGAATAGTGGGAAGGGCAGTGAACCTGAGTTTGACTGGCTGTCACTAGAGTGCAAGTGCTTGACCTCTAACCTTTGTCTCTATAGTAAGGAGAGGTCAGTCATCAACCACACATTTATACACAGGGCTTAACGAGATATGGAGCTGTGTGTGGTAAAGTAACAGCAGTAAGGACTTTATATAAAAAATGGCGCCGGAGGAAATGGCAGCAGTTTTACGGGCGCCCAACCAATTGTGCTATCATGTGTTTTTTTCACGTTATTTATAACTTATTTTGTGCATAATGTTTCTGCAACTGTATTTTACAGCAAAAAAGAGCTTCTGGATATCAGGACAGCGATCACTCACCTTGGATTAGACAAATAATTTTTCTACAACAAGCAGGACGCACAGGACATTCTCCAAACACCCCACAGGGTCAACATCTCCGTTATTTGAAAGAGGAAGCGACGCAGGTACAGAGGACAAAGAGCCGGAAGCCTCATGAGGACGCGGAGTAGACGAGTGGGAAAGCTGCCGTTACCGTCAATACTACTCGCCAACGTGCAATCATTGGACAATAAACTAGACGAGGTACGATCACAAATATCCTACCAACGGGACATCAAAAACTGTAATATCCTGTATTTCACAGAATCGTGGCTGAATGACGACATGGATATTCAGCTAGCGGGATATACGCTGCACCGGCAAGATAGAACAGCACACTCCAGTAAAACGAATGGGGGGGGGGGGGGGTCTGTGCATGTTTGTAAACAACAGCTGGTGCACGAAATCTAAGGAAGTCTCTGGATTTTGATCAAATAAAATCAAATCAATTTATATAGCCCTTCGTACATCAGCTGATATCTCAAAGTGCTGTACAGAAACCCAGCCTAAAACCCCAAACAGCAAGCAATGCAGGTGTAGAAGCACGGTGGCTAGGAAAAACTCCCTAGAAAGGCCAAAACCTAGGAAGAAACCTAGAGAGGAACCAGGCTATGTGGGGTGGCCAGTCCTCTTCTGGTGGAGATTATAACAGAACATGGCCAAGATGTTCAAATGTTCATAAATGACCAGCATGGTCGAATAATAATAAGGCAGAACAGTTGAAACTGGAGCAGCAGCACAGTCAGGTGGACTGGGGACAGCAAGGAGTCATCATGTCAGGTCGTCCTGGGGCACGGTCCTTGGGCTCAGGTCCTCCGAGAGAGAGAAAGAAAGAGAGAATTAGAGAGAGCATATGTGGGGTGGCCAGTCCTCTTCTGGCTGTGCCGGGTGGAGATTATAACAGAACATGGCCAAGATGTTCAAATGTTCATAAATGACCAGCATGGTCGAATAATAGTAAGGAAGAACAGTTGAAACTGGAGCAGCAGCATGGCCAGGTGGACTGGGGACAGCAAGGAGTCATCATGTCAGGTAGTCGCCTGAAGTAGAGTATATTGTGATAAATTTCAGGCCACACTACTTGCCTAGAGAGTTCTCAGCTATACTTTTCGTGTCTGTTTATTTACCACCACAGACAGATGCTGGCACTAAGACTGCACTCAGTCAGCTGTATAAGGAAATGAGCAAACAGGAAACCACTCACCCAAAGGCGGCGCTCCTAGTGGCCGGAGACTTTAATGAAGGGAAACTTAAATTAGTTCTAACAAATTTCTATCAACATGTTAAATGTGCAATCAGAGGGAAACAAATTCTAGATCACCTGTACTCCACACACTGAGACGCGTACAAAGCTCTCCCTCGCCCCCATTTGGTAAATCTGATCACAACTCTATCCTCTTGATTCCTGCTTACAAGCAAAAATGAAAGCAGGAAGCACCAGTGACTCGGTCTATAAAAAAGTGGTCAGATGAAGCAGATGCTAAACTACAGGACTGTTTTGCATCACAGACTGGAACATGTTCCGGGATTCTTCCAATGGCATTGAGGAATACACCACATCAGTCACTGGCTTCATCAATAAGTGCATCAAGGACATTGTCCCCACAGTGCGTCAATACAGGGCTAAGATTGAATCATACTACACTGGCTCCGACGCTCGAGAGAGAAAGAGAGAAAGAGAGAAAGAGAGAAAGAGAGAAAGAGAGAAAGAGAGAAAGAGAGAAAGAGAGAGAGAGAGAAAAGGGCAACCAGTGAAGAACAAACACCATTGTAAATACAACCCATATTTATGCTTATTTATTTTATCTTGTGTCCTTTAACCATTTGTACATTGTTAAAACACTGTATATATATATATATATAATATGACATTTGTAATGTCTTTACTGTTTTGAAACTTCTGTATGTGTGATGTTTACTGTTAATTTTTGTTGTTTTTCACTTTATATGTTGTCTACCTCACTTGCTTTGGCAATGTTAACACATGTTTCCCATGCCAATAAAGCCCTTGAATTGAATTGAGTTGAATATATATATATATATATATATAGATATACAGAGAGAGAGAGAGAGAGAGAGAGAGAGAGAGAGAGAGAGAGAGAGAGAGAGAGAGAGAGAGAGAGAGAGAGAGAGAGAGAGAGAGAGAGAGAGAGAGAGAGAGAGAGAGAGAGAGAGAGAGAGAGAGAGAGAGAGAGAGAGAGAGAGAGAGAGAGAGAGAGAGAGAGAGAGAGAGAGAGACAGAGAGAGACAGAGAGACACCCCACCCAGACCAGCGAGACACCCTCCCAGACCTGCAGGACCCCACCCCCCTGGACCTACACATAGAGGACCCACGCCAAGAGGAATTACATCCAGACCACCGCACACCAAGACACATCCACACCCCCACCCCAACCAATCAACACCCCCCACGTCAACCATGCCCACACCCCATTTAGGCCCCCTCAGATCAGACCTATGCCACTCCTGCCCACCCCATGCAACCCACCCCGCAAAGAGGGCCTCAACATGGAAGCCACACATATGCCCAGGTAGTGATCGGGCAAACAGTCCCAACCCCCACTCTCACACTCGCCCAAGCCCAAGCCAATGGCATGTACCAGATGCAGGCTCTGCTCACACTTACTGGCCTGAGGCCAAACCACGACCAACAACATTGGACACTCTATGGAACAAAAAGCATTCACTATATGATCCTGGAATATCCAAGGCCTGAGGTCATCTGCCTTTGGCCTGAAGAGCAGAAACCCGGACTTCACCAAAGAAATCGGTAATACAGACATTGTCATCCTGCAAGAAACCTGGTATAGAGGAGACGGACCCACTGGTTGCCCTCTAGGTTACAGAGAGCTGGTAGTCCCCTCCACCAAACTACCAGGTGTGAAACAGGGAAGGGACTCAGGGGGTATGCTAATTTGGTATAGAGCAGACCTAACTCACTCCATTAAATTAATCAAAACAGGAACATTTTACATTTGGCTAGAAATTCAAAAGGAAATTATCCTAACAGAGAAAAATGTCCTCCTGTGTGCTACCTATATCCCCCCACTAGAATCGCCATATTTTAATGAAGACAGCTTCTCCACCCTGGAGGGGGAAATCAATCATTTCCAGGCCCAGGGACATGTACTAGTCTGTGGCGACCTAAATGCCAGAACCGGACAGGAACCTGACACCCTCAGCACACAGGGGACAAACACCTGCCTGGAGGTGACAGCATTCCCTCCCACATATGCCCCCCTAGGCACAACTATGACAACATAACCAACAAAAACGGGTCACAACTCCTGCAGCTCTGTCGCACGCTGGGTATGTACATAGTCAATGGTAGCCTTCGAGGGGACTCCTATGGTAGGTACACCTATAGCTCATCTCTTGGCAGTAGTACTGTAGACTTTATCACTGACCTCAACCCAGAGTCTCTCAGAGCGTTCACAGTCAGCCCACTGACACCCCTATCAGACCACAGCAAAATCACAGTCTACTTAAACAGAGCAATACTCAATCATGAGGCATCAAAGCCAAAGGAACTGAGTAACATTAAGAAATGCTATAGATGGAAGAAATGCAGTTTAGAAACCTACCAAAAAACAATTAGGCAACAACAAATTCAATCCCCTTTAGACAATTTCCTGGGTAAAACGTTCCACTGTAATAGTGAAGGTGTAAACTTAGCAGTAGAAAATCTTAACAGTATATTTGACCTCTCAGCCTACATGTCAAATCCAAAAATCTCAAATAGAAAACCGAAGAAAATTAACAACAATGACAAATGGTTTGATGAAGAATTCAAAAATCTATAAAAGAAATTGAGAAACCTGTCCAACCAAAAACATAGAGACCCGGAAAACCTGAGTCTACGCCTTCACTATGGTGAATCACTAAAACAATACAGAAATACACTACGGAAAAAGAAGGAACAGCATGTCAGAAATCAGCTCAATGTAATTGAAGAATCCATAGACTCTAACCACTTCTGGGAAAATTGGAAAACCTAAACAAACAACAACACAAAGAATTATCTATCCAAAATGGAGATGTATGGGTAAACCACTTCTCCAATCTTTTTGGTTCTATAACAAAGAATAAAGAGCAAAAACATATACATGATCAAATACAGATCTTAGAATCAACTATTAAAGACTACCAGAACCCACTGGACTCTCCAATTACATTGAATGAGTTACAGGACAAAATAAAAACCCTCCAACCCAAAAAGGCCTGTGGTGTTGATGGTATCCTCAATGAAATGATCAAATATACAGACAACAAATTCCAATTGGCTATACTAAAACTCTTTAACATCATCCTTAGCTCTGGCATCTTCCCCAATATTTGGAACCAAGGACTGATCACCCCAATCCACAAAAATGGAGACAAATTTGACCCCAATAACTAACGTGGAATATGCGTCAACACTAACCTTGGGAAAATCCTCTGCATTATCATTAACAGCAGACTCGTACACTTCCTCAATGAAAACAATGTACTAAGCAAATGTCAAATTGGCTTTTTACCAAATTACCGTACAACAGACCATGTATTCACCCTGCACACCCTAATTGACAACCAAACAAACCAAAACAAAGGCAAAGTCTTCTCATGCTTTGTTGATTTCAAAAAAGCCTTCGACTCAATTTGGCATGAGGGTCTGCTATACAAACTGATGGAAAGTGGTGTTGGGGGTAAAACATACGACATCATAAAATCCATGTACACAAACAACAAGTGTGCGGTTAAAATTGGCAAAAAACACACAAATTTCTTCACACAGGGTCGTGGGGTTAGACAGGGATGCAGCTTAAGCCCCACCCTCTTCAACATATATATCAACGAACTGGCGCGGGCACTAGAAAAGTCTGCAGCACCCGGCCTCACCCTACTAGAATCCGAAGTCAAATGTCTGCTGTTTGCTGATGATCTGGTACTTCTGTCACCAACCAAGGAGGGCCTACAGCAGCAACTAGATCTTATGCACAGATTCTGTCAGACCTGGGCCCTGACAGTAAATCTCAGTAAGACCAAAATAATGGTGTTCCAAAAAAGGTCCAGTCACCAGGACCACAAATACAAATTCCATCTAGACACTGTTGCCCTAGAGCACACAAAAAACTATACATACCTTGGCCTAAACATCAACGCCACAGGTAACTTCCACAAAGCTGTGAACGATCTGAGAGACAAGGCAAGAAGGGCATTCTATGCCATCAAAAGGAACATAAATTTCAACATACCAATTAGGATCTGGCTAAAAATACTTGAATCAGTCATAGAGCCCATTGCCCTTTATGGTTGTGAGGTCTGGGGTCCGCTCACCAACCAAGACTTCACAAAATGGGACAAACACCAAATTGAGACTGCACGCAGAATTCTGCAAAAATATCCTCCGTGTACAACGTAGAACACCAAATAATGCATGCAGAGCAGAATTAGGCCGATACCCACTAATTATTAAAATCCAGAAAAGAGCTGTTAAATTCTATAACCACCTAAAAGGAAGCGATTCCCAAACCTTCCACAACAAAGCCATCACCTACAGAGATGAACCTTCCCTAAGCAAGCTGGTCCTGGGGCTCTGTTCACACACACACTCTACAGAGTCCCAGGACAGCAGCACAATTAGACCCAACCAAATCATGAGAAAACAAAAAGATAATTACTTGACACATTGGAAAGAATTAACAAAAAAACAGAGCAAACTAGAATGCTATTTGGCCCTACACAGAGAGTACACAGCGGCAGAATACCTGACCACTGTGACTCAGACTCAGCGAGCATAGCCTTGCTATTGAGAAAGGCCACCGTAGGCAGACATGGCTCTCAAGAGAAGACAGGCTATGTGCTCACTGACCAACACATCACAACAATACACTGGGTATATCTATCCTGGGGTACAATACACTGGGTATATCTATCCTGGGGTACAATACACTGGGTATATCTACCCTGGGGTACAATACACTGGGTATATCTACCCTGGGGTACAATAAACTACCCATATCTACACTGGGGTACAATAAACTAACCATATCTACCCTGGGGTACAATACACTGGTCACCTCTACCCTGGGGTACAATAAACTAACCATATCTACCCTGGGGTACAATACACTGGTCACCTCTACCATGGGGTACAATACACTGGTCACCTCTACCCTGGGGTACAATACACTGGCCAGCTCTACCCTGGGGTACAATACACTGGGTATATCTACCCTGGGGTACAATAAACTACCCATATCTACACTGGGGTACAATAAACTAACCATATCTACCCTGGGGTACAATACACTAACCATATCTACCCTGGGGTACAATACACTGGGTATATCTACCCTGGGGTACAATACACTGGTCACCTCTACCCTGGGGTACAATACACTGGCCAGCACTACCCTGGGGTACAATACACTGGGTATATCTACCCTGGGGTACAATACACTGGGTATAGCTACCCTGGGGTACAATAAACGAACCATATCTACCCTGGGGTACAATAAACTAACCATATCTACCCTGGGGTACAATACACTGGGTATATCTACCCTGGGGTACAATAAACTAACCATATCTACCCTGAGGTACAATACACTGGTCACCTCTACCCTGGGGTACAATACACTGGTCACCTCTACCCTGGGGTACAATACACTGGCCAGCTCTACCCTGGGGTACAATACACTGGGTATAGCTACCTTGGGGTACAATAAACTAACCATATCTACCCTGGGGTACAATACACTGGGTATATCTACCCTGGGGTACAATACACTGGTCACCTCTACCCTGGGGTACAATACACTGGCCAGCTCTACCCTGGGGTACAATACACTGGGTATATCTACCCTGGGGTACAATACACTGGGTATATCTACCCTGGGGTACAATAAACTAACCATATCTACCCTGGGGTACAATACACTGGGTATATCTACCCTGTGGTACAATACACTGGGTATATCTACCCTGGGGTACAATACACTGGGTATATCTACCCTGGGGTACAATAAACTAACCATATCTACCCTGGGGTACAATACACTGGGTATATCTACCCTGGGGTACAATAAACTAACCATATCTACCCTGGGGTACAATAAACTAACCATTTAACCCAGTTTATCAAAAATAAATGAGTCACATCTACCCTGGGGTACAATACTCTGGCATAGAGCGCTCTAAACAAAAGCCACAACAACAAAAATATTTGGGAGACATTGTTTAGTATAGGTAGCTATAACCTCTAGTAACACAATACATGTATTAGTGTCAATGGGAGATATTAGTGTCAGACTGGAGCACAGCCACTAATGAAGTAGTGGAGGAGAGGAGACCAACTCAGAATGACCTCAAAACTGTGGCTTTTCTTTGGTTAGTTGACTTTTGATAAAGTGGGTTAACAGGCCAAACACTAGCCTGCTGTTGGTCACCCACACCCATGTCTTCACACTCTCTGTCCCTGGGTCCCTGGGTTACAGAAAAAATACATAAATCAAACTCTTAACTAACCACCTCCCAGGACGGTGCTCATATGTAGGTTGGTTGTGACTGTGAGATGAGGTAGGTTAATGTTCACATGCTTTACTCCAGAGGAGGCTGGTGGGAGGAGCTATAGAAGGGCAGGCTCATTGTAACGGCTGGGATGGAATACATGGAACAGTATCAAACACAGAAACAACATATTTGATTCTGTTCCGTGTATTATATTCCAGCCATTACAATTAGCCCGTCCTCCTATAGCTCTTCCCACTGGCGGGTTTAGGTACAGGCAACATGGGCAGCCGCCCAGGACGGCATCTTGCCAGGGGCGGCATAGGGCACCCGCACAACTAAAATTCGTAATGGTGACATTTGCACAATTGGTTTTCTATCGCTCATTTGCACGTCACGTCAATGATATCATGTCACCGTGTGGGACTGTGGCTCAATTAACCTTGTCGGAGTTGGTGCCCTGATTGTAGCTTGTGAGCTAGACAGGCTACTGGGAAGGTCTCCAACTCAGAAGTATGAGATGGGGAGTGGGACGGGGGTTTGTTGACCTCAGGTCTCCCCAATGGAATCCAGAGGTAGGGGGGACGGGGGTAGGTTGACCTCAGGTCTCCTCACTGGAATCCAGAGGTAGGGGGGTGGGTAGGTTGACTTCAGGTCTCCTCACTGGAAGCCAGAGGTAGAGGGGAGGAGGGTAGGTTGACCTCAGGTCTCCCCACTGGAAGCCAGAGATAGGGGGAGGGGGTAGGTTGACCTCAGGTCTCCCCACTGGAAGCCAGAGGTAGGGGGAGGGGGTAGGTTGACCTCAGGTCTCCCCACTGGAAGCCAGAGATAGGGGGAGGGGGTAGGTTGACCTCAGGTCTCCCCACTGGAAGCCAGAGGTAGGGGGAGGGGGGTAGGTTGACCTCAGGTCTCCCACTGGAAGCAAGAGGTAGGGGGAGGGGGTAGGTTGACCTCAGGTCTCCCCACTGGAAGCCAGAGGTAGGGGGAGGGGGTAGGTTGATCTCAGGTCTCCTCACTGGAAGCCAGAGGTAGGGGGAGGGGGAAGGTTGACCTCAGGTCTCCTCACTGGAATCCAGAGGTAGGGGGGGTGGGTAGGTTGACTTCAGGTCTCCTCACTGGAAGCCAGAGGTAGGGGGGGGGTAGGTTGACCTCAGGTCTCCCCACTGGAAGCCAGAGGTAGGGGGGGGCATACAAGCTAGAACCGCCACTGCCCTCTTCCCACCAGCCTCCTCTGCTTTCCACACCATAGAAGGCCGGCATTGAAACAACTGTAGTGTGATTTCTCCTGTGGAATAACGCTGACACCTTGTGGCAGACAGTGGAACAGCAAGACACTTCCGTTTCGACTCTGCTGTTACATCCAACTGAACAACTACCATCAAAACTGTTCTTCTTTCAACATGAAATAGTACATATAGTTATATTTCCTATTATCCCATCATTTAGTTGTTTTCTAAATCTCGTCATGGGTTTGGAGAATCTTTAAAACGGCCCATCCTGTTAAGTGTAAATGAAATAATCTATCTGTGGACATGTATCATTTCATGTGTCACAGAAAACAGCTTATTATGATTACAGTGTTGTTGATTGGCAGTGTTTGTCCTGCAGTTAAGGCCACGTCACCAGTCAGAAATCCACCATCAATCCCCTGAGAGATCCTTCAACATCCCATCTATCCCTCCAGCCTCGGGCCAAACCCCAAGTGGCTCCTGGTAGAATATGCCCATAGGCACAGATCTAGGATCAGTTTACCCACCACAGTTTCTTATCTGTACATTATATCAGTGTCCAGGGGCAACTGCCTCCTCTCTGTGATGAGATGTCCCAGTTGTGTTGTTCGTGCTGCTCCAATGATGTTCTAAAGGCAATAGAACACAGTCATGTGACTACCATTAAACAGTGATGATTCGGCAGAAGAGGTCTGCTTCGCGTTGGTGTTTGTAACTAGCAGGGAGAAGTGACTGAGTGAGTGGGATTTAATGTTGTGAGTCATTGGCCATGTAGGAATGGCATCCTATTCCCTATTAGTGCACTACTTATGACCAAAGCCCTATGTGGGCCATGGTCAAAAGTAGTGCACGACATAGAAAACAGGGTCCCACAAGGGACGTAGACTTTGTGTTATCACCCATTACCTGAGAGAACAGCAATTAGCTACATTGCTGAGACCAGAGGTACTGGTCTACACGTCATTTACTGTGACAAAGATGTGCGGGGGTGTGTGTGTCAGTGGAGGCTGCTGAGGGGAGGACGGCTCATAATAATGGCCAGAACGGAGCAAATGGAATCAAACACATGGAAACCATGGAAACCATGTGATTGATGTATTTGATACCATTCCACTGATTCCTCTCCCAGCATTACCACAAACTCGTTCTCCCCTATTAAGGTGCCACCAACCTCTCTCTCTCTCTGTGTGTGTGTGTGTGTGTGTGTGTGTGTGTGTGTGTGTGTGTGTGTGTGTGTGTGTGTGTGTGTGTGTGTGTGTGTGTGTGTGTGTGTGTGTGTGTGTGTGTGTGTGTGTGTGTGTGTGTGTGTGTGTGTGTGTGTGTGTGTGTGTGTGTGTGTGTGTGTGTGTGCGAGTGTGTGCGAGTGTGTGCGAGTGTGTGCGAGTGTGTGCGAGTGTGTGCGAGTGTGTGCGAGTGTGTGCGAGTGTTGTTGTTCCTGTCCATGTATTTAATCACCACAAATGAAAGATCTCTTTATTCTCTGGAACAAGGGAGGCAGCTGTTATGGGTGTAAGATGGCACAGTGATACCATCTGTTGGTAAATGTTCATTACTGCAACTCTTGTGTTTTACCGGGGTGCTTGAGATACCGGGATGTGTTGTCATGTACCGAACAAGACTGGTTACTCGCATCAATGCCTCTGTCTCGTCATTTAACATTCAAACAGCAACATCATAGGACAGTCTTGAACTCATGAGTTCACATCATGTTTTGCCAATCCGTGTAGCGAAACTGAATGTAAACTCATGAGATCAAGATGGTCGTACGAGGCTACAAGGGAGGTGGAATCAAAACCAACAAGACAGTCAAGATATACAGCGAGGAAAACTATTGTATGTGCATCAACCCATCTCATTGGTTTATTTGACATCATGTTACAACATAATCTGGACAACAAGCCTTAATGGAGCCCAGGAAGTAAAGATGAAGAGGATTGTGATGGACACACACACACGCACACGCACACACACACACACACACACACACACACACACACACACACACACACACACACACACACACACATGAGATGTTACCATACAGATGGTATATTCTGTGTTTTCTAGGTTGATAATAACAGAGTTGGTGATTATCCAATGTTCCTGGATTAGCCAGTGTTACTGAGAGGTGACTGACACACAACACCACACAAAGGAAATGATGTCATGAGAAACCATCTCCTTTGAAAACACTGACTACTTCCTACTCAGTCCTCTACAAGGGGACACAAGACACAGGTTCCATCCCAGATGGCACTGTTATAAACGGCACCACAATACTTTACCGGCCCTGGTCAAGGGCACAATATAGGGAATAGTGTTCCATTTGGAACACAACCACAGTCCAACCAGTCCATAGGGCAAGTCAATTCAATAAGGCCTGAACCATGTTACTGAAATCTTTAAGCTGATTGACTGATAACCAGACCACAGTTGTAGCTAGCTTGTTGACGTAATGAACCACAAGGACAACAAACACAGTAAGAGAGTGTGGATGCTGCTTGTGCTGTAGGTGATTGACATCTTGTGTCACACATACGCACACGTACACAGATTCATAATTTCATCATGTATTTTTCCATACTGTCAACCAAGAGTAAGTAGGTTGCTGTTGTTACATAGGTTATGGTATCTACACTCAAGAATAAGAGGAAAAACAGTCTGGGCATGTAGTTTAATTTATCATACAGTCGGAGTTGTGTCTCTGAAATGTGTCTCTGAAAGGTCTCCAAGGAGTCGGTAGTTGACGGTCTCCAAGGAGTTGATAGTTATGGTCTCCAAGGAGTTGATAGTTATGGTCTCCAAGGAGTTGATAGTTATGGTCTCCAAGGAGTTGATAGTTATGGTCTCCAAGGAGTCGGTAGTTGACGGTCTCCAAGGAGTTGATAGTTATGGTCTCCAAGGAGTTGATAGTTATGGTCTCCAAGGAGTCGGTAGTTGACGGTCTCCAAGGAGTTGATAGTTATGGTCTCCAAGGAGTTGATAGTTATGGTCTCCAAGGAGTTGATAGTTATGGTCTCCAAGGAGTCGGTAGTTGACGGTCTCCAAGGAGTTGATAGTTGACGGTCTCCAAGGAGTTGATAGTTGACGGTCTCCAAGGAGTTGATAGTTGACGGTCTCCAAGGAGTTGATAGTTATGGTCTCCAAGGAGTTGATAGTTATGGTCTCCAAGGAGTTGATAGTTATGGTCTCCAAGGAGTTGATAGTTATGGTCTCCAAGAAGTCGGTAGTTGACGGTCTCCAAGGAGTTGATAGTTATGGTCTCCAAGAAGTCGGTAGTTGACGGTCTCCAAGGAGTTGATAGTTATGGTTTCCAAGGAGTTGATAGTTGACGGTCTCCAAGGAGTTGATAGTTGACGGTCTCCAAGGAGTTGATAGTTATGGTCTCCAAGGAGTTGATAGTTATGGTTCTAAGAAGTCTGTAGTTACGGTCTCCAAGGAGTTGATAGTTATGGTTTCCAAGGAGTCACTAGTTACGGTCTCCAAGAAGTCGGTAGTTACGGTCTCCGAGGAGCTGATAGTTATGGTTTCCAAGGAGTCAGTAGTTACGGTCTCCGAGGAGTTGATAGTTATGGTTTCCAAGGAGTCAGTAGTTACGGTCTCCAAGGAGTCGGTAGTTACAGTCTCCGCGGGAGCTGATAGTTACAGTCTCCAAGGAGTCGATCTAAAACGAGTCTATAGTCATTTGAAACAAGTAAACTGTACATGAAGTGTAAGCTAGTCATACTGAGGAGATGAATGGTGAGGAATATACCTTTCAATTACACACAGAAACAGACACACAACACATGCACACACAACACATGCACACACAACACATGCACACACAACACATGCACACACACGTACAGAAATCATACGTGAAGACATATGCACACGAGCACACAATGCATTTCCAAGAGATTTATTTAAGAATGTGGAAACTATGTTGTGAAAATATTTAACATGTTGGAATACATTCAAGAAAAGAAAACGTGGATGCTCCAAATACATATGCTACATATTGATGCTCCAAATACATATGCTACATATTGATGCTCCAAATACATATGCTACATATTGATGCTCCAAATACATATGCTACATATTGATGCTCCAAATACATATGCTACATATTGATGCTCCAAATACATATGCTACATATTGATGCTCCAAATACATATGCTACATATTGATGCTCCAAATACATATGTTACATATTGATGCTCCAAATACATATGCTACATATTGATGCTCCAAATACATATGCTACATATTGATGCTCCAAATACATATGTTACATATTGATGCTCCAAATACATATGTTACATATTGATGCTCCAAATACATATGCTACATATTGATGCTCCAAATACATATGTTACATATTGATGCTCCAAATACATATGTTACATATTGATGCTCCAAATACATATGTTACATATTGATGCTCCAAATACATATGCTACATATTGATGCTCCAAATACATATGCTACATATTGATGCTCCAAATACATATGTTACATATTGATGCTCCAAATACATATGCTACATATTGAGTGAAGAAAGATTCTTCTCTATTCGACCAATGATAAAATGGGGAACATTTGATCCAGCTCCTATTGAGAGAATTTCTGAGAACTATTGACTGAGAGACAGAGAGAGAAAATCAAGAAATATTTGAATAGGAGTTCTGAGAGAGGTCTTGTTTTGTTTCCTGGTATTGCTGAGATCTGAATAGGCCTATCTGATCCCGTCTGACATTTAGTTCTGAGTAGAAGGTTGTCTTGTCTCATGATCCTGAGTGGTGAATGCCGACTCCAACATCCGTGATGCCCTTTGACCTGGGTCGTGTTCATTAGGGTGCCTGTTTTCAAATTTTGTGTAACCCAAATGAAAACAAGTATTTCTTATTGGACAAGTACCTCTCCCTTTCATTTAGTTTTAGACTTTTTTCTTCTGTTTTGTGCCTATTAAACACAATGCTGATTCCTGAGCAGTCACATCCATGGTGAGCATATGACCCATTGTCTGATTACTCACCTTATAAACTGATCCCAGTTCAGTTCCTATGGCGCGAGAGAGGGAGATGATTGGTCCTCCAGGGGTTCTACTGGGTCCCATGGAGCCAATCAGAGATCAAAGAGAACAATTCATTCCTTCATTCTAGCTGAAATCATCATTATCCTGAAGGTTCTCTCTCTCTCTCTCTGTAGTGGGTGTGAGAGTCCCAAAAGATGAACTTCTGAGATTGAGGCAGAGAGTTTAACATAGGATATTGACATCTGCTTTTGAGATCGGGGCTGTTGGCATTATACCTTTAGTGAAAGGTGTTTCAATGATGCTTCACTCATCTGTGGGGAGAAAAGAGAAAATGACTAGACGTTGACACACACACACACACACACACACACACACACACACACACACACACACACACACACACACACACACACACACACACACACACACACACACACACACACACACACACACACACAGCTTCATTAAGGCTGTAAGCCCTAGCCTCCTCGAGGTGCTCATCACTTCTGCCAGTCCCTGGGGAGAGTGGCATTACCAATTACCTGCCACAGGACCCCAGTCTCCTCATTATAACACCCAACGGGACACACAAACACACACACGAGCACACAAATGTGTACTCTCACGCACGCACACACATACACAATTCAGTCCCAATCAAAATCCTATTTTCCCTAACCCCTAAACCTAACCCGTTTTCTTACCCATCTTCACTGTGTATAACCTGTATCTGTTGCATCAATATCACACACACCAGATCACTAACACACCACCAGATCACTAACACACCACCAGATCACTAACACACCACCAGATCACTAACACACCACCAGATCACTAACACACCACCAGATCACAACACACCAACAGATTGCTAACACACCACCAGATCACAACACACCAACAGATTGCTAACACACCACCAGATCAGTTCCACAGCACCATATCCACATCCCTCTCTCTCAGAATGATCCTCCTCAGTCAGAAGTATTTTAACCAGAACTCTCTCATGCTTCCTCCTGACCTCTAAGGCCTGACAGGAAATTGAAAGTCTTTGTGTCTATAACGGAGGCTGAGAAACACATTGAGACGTGGACATCCTCTCAAACTCACATCCAAACCCAGCACATCTTGTGTAAGAACAATACTCAGCCTGTCTCTGTATGACTGTTACCTTGGTGTGTTCCCATCTGGATAGGAGGCATAATGCTCAGGTCTGCTGGTAGTCCCACATACACACCTCCATAGTTCCTGAGAGAAGACACACACACACACACACACACACACACACACACACACACACACACACACACACACACACACACACACACACACACACACACACACACACACACACAGAATGAGAAAGACATAGATAGACAGGTCTTGATCACAGTGACCTTCAAGCAAACAAAGTCACACACACACAGGCCATGTTACTCACATCCTTTTTTCTTCTTGTTGTGCAGACTCCTCTGTGCTGTAAACGACATCATCAGTCAGTAATAGTCAGTAACAATTCAGTCAGTCAGTAATAACTCAGTCAGTAATACTTCAGTCAGTCTGTAATAACTCAGTCACTCAGTAATAACTCAGTAAGTCAGTCATAACTCAGTCAGTCAGTAATAACTCAGTCATAACTCTTGTCAGTCATAACTCAGTCAGTCAGTCAGTCAGTCAGTCATAACTCAGTCACTCAGTAATAACTCAGTAAGTCAGTCATAACTCAGTCAGTCAGTAATAACTCAGTCACTCAGTCATAACTCAGTCAGTCAGTCAGTCAGTAATAACTCAGTCACTCAGTCATAACTCAGTCACTCAGTCATAACTCAGTCAGTCAGTCATAACTCAGTCAGTCAGTCATAACTCAGTCAGTCAGTCATAACTCAGTCAGTCAGTCATAACTCAGTCAGTCATAACTCAGTCATAACTCAGTCATTCAGTCATAACGCAGTCAGTCAGTAATAACTCAGTCAGTCAGTCATAACTCAGTCAGTCAGTCATAACTCAGTCAGTCAGTCATAACTCAGTCAGTCAGTCATAACTCAGTCAGTCATAACTCAGTCAGTCAGTCATAACTCAGTCAGTCAGTCATAACTCAGTCAGTCAGTCATAACTCAGTCAGTCAGTCATAACTCAGTCAGTCAGTCATAACTCAGTCAGTCAGTCATAACTCAGTCAGTCATAACTCAGTCAGTCAGTCATAACTCAGTCAGTCAGTCATAACTCAGTCACTCAGTCATAACTCAGTCACTCAGTCATAACTCAGTCAGTCAGTCATAACTCAATCAGTCAGTCATAACTCAGTCAGTCAGTCATAACTCAGTCAGTCAGTCATAACTCAGCCAGTCATAACTCAGTCAGTCAGTCATAACTCAGTCAGTCAGTCATAACTCAGTCAGTCAGTCAGTCATAACTCAGTCAGTCAGTCATAACTCAGTCAGTCAGTCATAACTCAGTCAGTCATCAGTCAGTCAGTCATAAGTCAGTCAGTCAGTCAGTCATAACTCAGTCAGTCATAACTCAGTCAGTCAGTCAGTCATAACTCAGTCAGTCAGTCATAACTCAGTCAGTCAGTCATAACTCAGTCAGTCAGTCATAACTCAGTCAGTCATAACTCAGTCAGTCAGTAATAACTCAGTCACTCAGTAATAACTCAGTCAGTCAGTCATAACTCAATCAGTCATAACTCAGTCAGTCAGTCATAACTCAATCAGTCATAACTCAGTCAGTCATAACTCTGTCAGTCAGTAATAACTCAGTCAGTCAGTAATAACTCAGTCAGTCAGTCATAACTCAGTCAGTCAGTCAGTCAGTCATAACTCAGTCAGTCATAACTCAGTCAGTCAGTCATAACTCAGTCAGTCAGTCATAACTCAGTCAGTCAGTCATAACTCAGTCAGTCATAACTCAGTCAGTCATAACTCAGTCAGTCAGTCATAACTCAGTCAGTCAGTCATAACTCAGTCAGTCAGTAATAAGTCAGCCAGTCAGTGATAAGTCCATCACCCCCGGGAGCTCTGACACACGGTCAAACACACGGTCACATCAAACAAAGGTTAATGAATGGCAATATGTTTATCAGGCAGCTTGTTGAGAACTCTGCCTAACTGTCGATATGTTTATCAGGCAGCTTGTTGAGAACTCTGCCTAACTGTCGATATGTTTATCAGGCAGCTTGTTGAGAACTCTGCCTAACTGTCGATATGTTTATCAGGCAGCTTGTTGAGAACTCTGCCTAACTGTCGATATGTTTATCAGGCAGCTTGTTGAGAACTCTGCCTAACTGTCAATATGTTTATCAGGCAGCTTGTTGAGAACTCTGCCTAACTGTCAATATGTTTATCAGGCAGCTTGTTGAGAACTCTGCCTAACTGTCAATATGTTTATCAGGCAGCTTGTTGAGAACTCTGCCTAACTGTCAATATGTTTATCAGGCAGCTTGTTGAGAACTCTGCCTAACTGATATGCTTATCAGGAAGTAGTCCACATTATTTGACTGTCTGACTCATTAATTCTAGGAAATTGTGTTTTTCCTTTTATAGTTGAGAGGCAGGGCCCTGTGGGCAAGGTGAGGACTGAGTGTGAGTGAGACCGGATGGAGATGTTTGTGGTGCCTGGCTGGAATAAACTGACAACAACAGCACATTCTCCATCTACAGCTGTCATACTGAAAACAACAACACATTCTCCACCTACAGCTGTCATACTGACAACAACAGCACATTCTCCACCTACAGCTGTCATACTGACAACAACAGCACATTCTCCACCTACAGCTGTCATACTGACAACAACAGCACATTCTCCACCAACGGCTGTCATACTGACAACAACAGCACATTCTCCACCTACAGCTGTCATACTGACAACAACAGCACATTCTCCACCTACAGCTGTCATACTGAAAACAACAGCACATTCTCCACCAACGGCTGTCATACTGACAACAACAGCACATTCTCCACCTACAGCTGTCATGCTGACAACAACAGCACATTCTCCACCAACGGCTGTCATACTGACAACAACAGCACATTCTCCACCTACAGCTGTCATACTGACAACAACAGCACATTCTCCATCTACAGCTGTCATACTGACAACAACAGCACATTCTCCACCTACAGCTGTCATACTGACAACAGCAGCACATTCTCCACCAACGGCTGTCATACTGACAACAACAACACATTCTCCACCTACAGCTGTCATACTGACAACAACAGCACATTCTCCATCTACAGCTGTCATACTGACAACAACAGCACATTCTCCATCTACAGCTGTCATACTGACAACAACAGCACATTCTCCATCTACAGCTGTCATACTGACAACAACAGCACATTCTCCACCAACGGCTGTCATACTGACAACAACAACACATTCTCCACCTACAGCTGTCATACTGAAAACAACAACACATTCTCCATCTACAGCTGTCATTACTGACAACAACAGCACATTCTCCACCTACAGCTGTCATGCTGACAACAACAGCACATTCTCCACCAACGGTTGTCATGCTGACAACAACAGCACATTCTCCACCTACAGCTGTCATACTGACAACAACAGCACATTCTCCACCAACGGCTGTCATACTGACAACAACAGCACATTCTGCATCTACAGCTGTCATACTGACAACAACAGCACATTCTCCACCTACAGCCGTCATACTGAAAACAACAACACATTCTCCACCTACAGCTGTCATGCTGACAACAACAGCACATTCTCCACCAACGGCTGTCATAATGACAACAACAGCACATTCTCCATCTACAGCTGTCATACTGACAACAACAGCACATTCTCCACCTACAGCTGTCATACTGACAACAACAGCACATTCTGCATCTACAGCTGTCATACTGACAACAACAGCACATTCTTCACCTACAGCTGTCATACTGAAAACAACAACACATTCTCCACCTACAGCTGTCATACTGACAACAACAGCACATTCTCCACCAACGGCTGTCATACTGAAAACAACAACACATTCTCCACCTACAGCTGTCATACTGACAACAACAGCACATTCTCCACCAACGGCTGTCATACTGACAACAACAGCACATTCTCCACCTACAGCTGTCATACTGACAACAACAACACATTCTCCACCAACGGCTGTCATACTGACAACAACAGCACATTCTCCACCAACGGCTGTCATACTGACAACAACAACACATTCTCCACCAACGGCTGTCATACTGACAACAACAGCACATTCTCCACCAATGGCTGTCATACTGACAACAACAGCACATTCTCCATCTACAGCTGTCATGCTGACAACAACAGCACATTCTCCACCTACAGCTGTCATACTGACAACAACAGCACATTCTCCACCTACAGCTGTCATACTGACAACAACAGCACATTCTCCACCTACAGCTGTCATACTGACAACAACAGCACATTCTGCATCTACAGCTGTCATACTGACAACAACAGCACATTCTCCACCTACAGCTGTCATACTGACAACAACAGCACATTCTGCATCTACAGCTGTCATACTGACAACAACAGCACATTCTCCACCTACAGCTGTCATACTGACAACAACAGCACATTCTGCATCTACAGCTGTCATACTGACAACAACAGCACATTCTCCACCTACAGCTGTCATACTGACAACAACAGCACATTCTGCATCTACAGCTGTCATACTGACAACAACAGCACATTCTCCACCTACAGCTGTCATACTGACAACAACAGCACATTCTCCACCTACAGCTGTCATACTGACAACAACAGCACATTCTCCACCTACAGCTGTCATACTGACAACAACAGCACATTCTGCATCTACAGCTGTCATACTGACAACAACAGCACATTCTCCACCTACAGCTGTCATACTGACAACAACAGCACATTCTCCACCTACAGCTGTCATACTGACAACAACAGCACATTCTCCATCTACAGCTGTCATACTGACGACAACAGCACATTCTCCATCTACAGCTGTCATACTGACAACAACAGCACATTCTCCACCTACAGCTGTCATACTGACAACAACAACACATTCTCCACCTACAGCTGTCATACTGACAACAACAGCACATTCTCCACCTACAGCTGTCATACTGACAACAACAGCACATTCTCCACCAACGGCTGTCATACTGACAACAACAGCACATTCTCCACCTACAGCTGTCATACTGACAACAACAGCACATTCTGCATCTACAGCTGTCATACTGACAACAACAGCACATTCTCCACCTACAGCTGTCATACTGAAAACAACAACACATTCTCCATCTACAGCTGTCATACTGACAACAACAGCACATTCTCCACCAACGGCTGTCATACTGACAACAACAACACATTCTCCATCTACAGCTGTCATACTGACTACAACAGCACATTCTCCACCAACGGCTGTCATACTGACAACAACAGCACATTCTCCACCAACGGCTGTCATACTGACAACAACAGCACATTCTCCACCAACGGCTGTCATACTGACAACAACAACAATAACAACATGGGTTCAATGCCGATTCCCCCTACTCCCCAAATAATGTGTACACTCGTTTGTGCCCCTTTAAGAATTGAAAAGCAGTGGATTAGTGAGAGAAATATGTGCTTGGGGCCAGAGAGAGAGAGAGAGAGAGACAACCATACTCACACTTCTTCTTTGGAGGCTTCGGCTGGACCTGTGAGAACAAAGGTATATTCATTTAAGATGGTTGAACGGTCCTCACACCCCTTAACCTTTTCCACATTTTGTTGTGCTACAGCCTGAATGTAAAATTGATTAAATTGAGATTTTTTTGTCACTGGCCTACAAGGTGTTGTGTTAAGGACCAATACAATACAAAACATTGCTGAGTACCATATTTTCAAGCATAGTGGTGGCTGCATCATGTTATGGGTATGCTTGTAATCGTTAAGGACTGGGGAGTTTTTCAGGATAAAAAATAAAAGGAATGGGCCTCCTGAGTGGCTCAGAGGTGTAAGGCACTTCATCACAGTGCTTGAGGCGTCACTACAGACCCGGCTTTGATCCCAGGCTGTGTCACAACCGGCCATGACCGGGAGTGCCATAGGGCATGCACAATTGGCCCAGCGTTGTCCGGGTTAGGGGAGGGTTTGTCCGGGGGGGCTTTACTTGGCTCATAGTGTGCTCTGGTGGTGGGCCGGGCGCCTGCAGGCTGACTCCGGTCATGAGTTGAATAGTGTTTGCTCCGACACATTGGTGCGACTGGCTTCCGGGTTAAGCAGGCGGGTGTTAAGAAGCGGTCATGTTTTGGAGGACTCATGACTTGACCTTCGCCTCTCCTGAGCCCGTTGGGGAGTTGCAGCTATGAGAGAAAATAGCTATGGATATTGCTCTGTGTGTGTGTGTGTGTGTGTGTGTCTGAAATCTCTCCCATCCACTGCCTTTTCTTTTTAAAACAGAGAAACAGAGAAGCCTTGACTGCTTTCAGTGTTCATGAGCTTGGCCATTGTCCCATTGTGAGTGCTGTTGAAAGCATCTTGTACCTGAGTCACCTATCGATTCTGTACTCAGGCTGTCATCAGAGCAGCACTCTGCCCAGTTATAACAGATATATCTGGTCAGGTAGTCATCAGAGCACCACTCTCCCCATCTGGTCAGGTAGTCATCAGAGCACCACTCTCCCCAGTCATAACAGATATATCTGGTCAGGTAGTCAGAGCACCACTCTCCCCATCTGGTCAGGTAGTCAGAGCACCACTCTCCCCAGTCATAACAGATATATCTGGTCAGGTAGTCAGAGCACCACTCTCCCCAGTCATAACAGATATATCTGGTCAGGTAGTCATCAGAGCACCACTCTCCCCAGTCATAACAGATATATCTGGTCAGGTAGTCATCAGAGCACCACTCTCCCCAGTCATAACAGATATATCTGGTCAGGTAGTCATCAGAGCACCACTCTCCCCAGTCATAACAGATATATCTGGTCAGGTAGTCATCAGAGCACCACTCTCCCCATCTGGTCAGGTAGTCATCAGAGCAGCACTCTCCCCAGTCATAACAGATATATCTGGTCAGGTAGTCAGAGCACCACTCTCCCCAGTCATAACAGATATATCTGGTCAGGTAGTCATCAGAGCACCACTCTCCCAAATCTGGTCAGGTAGTCATCAGAGCACCACTCTCCCCAGTCATAACAGATATATCTGGTCAGGTAGTCAGAGCACCACTCTCCCCATCTGGTCAGGTAGTCATCAGAGCACCACTCTCCCCAGTCATAACAGATATATCTGGTCAGGTAGTCATCAGAGCACCACTCTCCCCATCTGGTCTGGTAGTCATCAGAGCACCACTCTCCCCAGTCATAACAGATATATCTGGTCAGGTAGTCATCAGAGCACCACTCTCCCCAGTCATAACAGATATATCTGGTCAGGTAGTCAGAGCACCACTCTCCCCAGTCATAACAAATATATCTGGTCAGGTAGTCATCAGAGCACCACTCTCCCCAGTCATAACAGATATATCTGGTCAGGTAGTCATCAGAGCACCACTCTCCCCAGTCATAACAGATATATCTGGTCAGGTAGTCATCAGAGCACCACTCTCCCCAGTCATAACAGATATATCTGGTCAGGTAGTCATCAGAGCAGCACTCTCCCCAGTCATAACAGATATATCTGGTCAGGTAGTCAGAGCACCACTCTCCCCAGTCATAACAGATATATCTGGTCAGGTAGTCATCAGAGCACCACTCTCCCCATCTGGTCAGGTAGTCATCAGAGCACCACTCTCCCCAGTCATAACAGATATATCTGGTCAGGTAGTCAGAGCACCACTCTCCCCAGTCATAACAGATATATCTGGTCAGGTAGTCATCAGAGCACCACTCTCCCCAGTCATAACAGATATATCTGGTCAGGTAGTCATCAGAGCACCACTCTCCCCAGTCATAACAGATATATCTGGTCAGGTAGTCATCAGAGCACCACTCTCCCCAGTCATAACAGATATATCTGGTCAGGTAGTCATCAGAGCACCACTCTCCCCAGTCATAACAGATATATCTGGTCAGGTAGTCAGAGCACCACTCTCCCCATCTGGTCAGGTAGTCATCAGAGCACCACTCTCCCCAGTCATAACAGATATATCTGGTCAGGTAGTCATCAGAGCACCACTCTCCCCATCTGGTCAGGTAGTCATCAGAGCACCACTCTCCCCAGTCATAACAGATATATCTGGTCAGGTAGTCATCAGAGCACCACTCTCCCCATCTGGCCAGGTAGTCATCAGAGCACCACTCTCCCCAGTCATAACAGATATATCTGGTCAGGTAGTCATCAGAGCACCACTCTCCCCAGTCATAACAGATATATCTGGTCAGGTAGTCATCAGAGCACCACTCTCCCCAGTCATAACAGATATATCTGGTCAGGTAGTCATCAGAGCACCACTCTCCCCAGTCATAACAGATATATCTGGTCAGGTAGTCATCAGAGCACCACTCTCCCCAGTCATAACAGATATATCTGGTCAGGTAGTCAGAGCACCACTCTCCCCATCTGGTCAGGTAGTCAGAGCACCACTCTCCCCATCTGGTCAGGTAGTCAGAGCACCACTCTCCCCAGTCATAACAGATATATCTGGTCAGGTAGTCAGAGCACCACTCTCCCCAGTCATAACAGATATATCTGGTCAGGTAGTCATCAGAGCACCACTCTCCCCAGTCATAACAGATATATCTGGTCAGGTAGTCATCAGAGCACCACTCTCCCCATCTGGTCAGGTAGTCATCAGAGCACCACTCTCCCCAGTCATAACAGATATATCTGGTCAGGTAGTCATCAGAGCACCACTCTCCCCAGTCATAACAGATATATCTGGTCAGGTAGTCATCAGAGCACCACTCTCCCCAGTTATAACAGATATATCTGGTCAGGTAGTCATCAGAGCACCACTCTCCCCAGTCATAACAGATATATCTGGTCAGGTAGTCATCAGAGCACCACTCTCCCCAGTCATAACAGATATATCTGGTCAGGTAGTCATCAGAGCACCACTCTCCCCAGTCATAACAGATATATCTGGTCAGGTAGTCATCAGAGCACCACTCTCCCCATCTGGTCAGGTAGTCATCAGAGCACCACTCTCCCCAGTCATAACAGATATATCTGGTCAGGTAGTCATCAGAGCACCACTCTCCCCAGTCATAACAGATATATCTGGTCAGGTAGTCATCAGAGCACCACTCTCCCCAGTCATAACAGATATATCTGGTCAGGTAGTCATCAGAGCACCACTCTCCCCAGTCATAACAGATATATCTGGTCAGGTAGTCATCAGAGCACCACTCTCCCCAGGCATAACATATATATCTGGTCAGGTAGTCAGAGCACCACTCTCCCCAGTCATAACAGATATATCTGGTCAGGTAGTCATCAGAGCACCACTCTCCCCATCTGGTCAGGTAGTCATCAGAGCACCACTCTCCCCAGTCATAACAGATATATCTGGTCAGGTAGTCAGAGCACCACTCTCCCCAGGCATAACATATATATCTGGTCAGGTAGTCAGAGCACCACTCTCCCCAGTCATAACAGATATATCTGGTCAGGTAGTCATCAGAGCACCACTCTCCCCCATCTGGTCAGGTAGTCATCAGAGCACCACTCTCCCCAGTCATAACAGATATAGCTGGAGACTAACAGATACTGTGATAAATCAAATCACGAGCGCGCGCACGCGCACACACACACACACACACACACACACACACACACACACACACACACACACACAAGGAGGAAACAGCTGATACTAGTGGTCTACTGTTAGTCAAGGTAAACAAGTCATATCCTCAACCTCAGCTATACTAGTGGTCTACTGTTAGTCAAGGTAAACAAGTCATATCCTCAACCTCAGCTATACTAGTGGTCTACTGTTAGTCAAGGTAAACAAGTCATATCCTCAACCTCAGCTATACTAGTGGTCTACTGTTAGTCAAGGTAAACAAGTCATATCCTCAACCTCAGCTATACTAGTGGTCTACTGTTAGTCAAGGTAAACAAGTCATATCCTCAACCTCAGCTATACTAGTGGTCTACTGTTAGTCAAGGTAAACAAGTCATATCCTCAACCTCAGCTATATTAGTGGTCTACTGTTAGTCAAGGTAAACAAGTCATATCCTCAACCTCAGCTATACTAGTGGTCTACTGTTAGTCAAGGTAAACAAGTCATATCCTCAACCTCAGCTATACTAGTGGTCTACTGTTAGTCAAGGTAAACAAGCCATATCCTCAACCTCAGCTATACTAGTGGTCTACTGTTAGTCAAGGTAAACAAATCATATCCTCAACCTCAGCTATACTAGTGGTCTACTGTTAGTCAAGGTAAACAAGTCATATCCTCAACCTCATCTATATTAGTGGTCTACTGTTAGTCAAGGTAAACAAGTCATATCCTCAACCTCAGCTATACTAGTGGTCTACTGTTAGTCAAGGTAAACAAGTCATATCCTCAACCTCAGCTATACTAGTGGTCTACTGTTAGTCAAGGTAAACAAGTCATATCCTCAACCTCAGCTATACTAGTGGTCTACTGTTAGTCAAGGTAAACAAGTCATATCCTCAACCTCAGCTATACTAGTGGTCTACTGTTAGTCAAGGTAAACAAGTCATATCCTCAACCTCAGCTATACTAGTGGTCTACTGTTAGTCAAGGTAAACAAGTCATATCCTCAACCTCAGCTATACTAGTGGTCTACTGTTAGTCAAGGTTAACAAGTCATATCCTCAACCTCAGCTATACTAGTGGTCTACTGTTAGTCAAGGTAAACAAGTCATATCCTCAACCTCAGCTATATTAGTGGTCTACTGTTAGTCAAGGTAAACAAGTCATATCCTCAACCTCAGCTATACTAGTGGTCTACTGTTAGTCAAGGTAAACAAGTCATATCCTCAACCTCAGCTATACTAGTGGTCTACTGTTAGTCAAGGTAAACAAGTCATATCCTCAACCTCAGCTATACTAGTGGTCTACTGTTAGTCAAGGTAAACAAGTCATATCCTCAACCTCAGCTACACTAGTGGTCTACTGTTAGTCAAGGTAAACAAGTCATATCCTCAACCTCAGCTATACTAGTGGTCTACTGTTAGTAAAGGTAAACAAGTCATATCCTCAACCTCAGCTATACTAGTGGTCTACTGTTAGTCAAGGTAAACAAGTCATATCCTCAACCACACTAGTGGTCTACTGTTAGTCAAGGTAAACAAGTCATATCCTCAACCTCAGCTATACTAGTGGTCTACTGTTAGTAAAGGTAAACAAGTCATATCCTCAACCTCAGCTATACTAGTGGTCTACTGTTAGTCAAGGTAAACAAGTCATATCCTCAACCTCAGCTATACTAGTGGTCTACTGTTAGTCAAGGTAAACAAGTCATATCCTCAACCTCAGCTATACTAGTGGTCTACTGTTAGTCAAGGTAAACAAGTCATATCCTCAACCTCAGCTATATTAGTGGTCTACTGTTAGTCAAGGTAAACAAGTCATATCTTCAACCTCAGCTATACTAGTGGTCTACTGTTAGTCAAGGTAAACAAGTCATATCCTCAACCTCAGCTATACTAGTGGTCTACTGTTAGTCAAGGTAAACAAGCCATATCCTCAACCTCAGCTATACTAGTGGTCTACTGTTAGTCAAGGTAAACAAGTCATATCCTCAACCTCAGCTATACTAGTGGTCTACTGTTAGTCAAGGTAAACAAGTCATATCCTCAACCTCAGCTATACTAGTGGTCTACTGTTAGTAAAGGTAAACAAGTCATATCCTCAACCTCAGCTATACTAGTGGTCTACTGTTAGTCAAGGTAAACAAGTCATATCCTCAACCTCAGCTATACTAGTGGTCTACTGTTAGTCAAGGTAAACAAGCCATATGATGGTGTTGTTCATGTGACAGGTGATAATATGTTAACTGTAGTAGATGTTAACCAGTACATCAGTAGGACATGGTGTCTGTCTATGGTATTCTCGTTACCTGTTGATTTTCACTAGTATCCATTTTCCATACACAACATTACATGTTGAATTAGAGGTTGAAAATGCCTTCTATTGAACATCAAACCCAAGGCACATTGGCCAAACATATTGAATATAACAGACTAACAAAGAACATCTGCTTTCAACAGGGTTTCTCCTTTCATAATGATCATGTCAGGGGAAAGCATTTCAAGGGTAATGTCTATTGGCTTTGATTTCTGAAAGTCTCTCTCTCTCCCTCAGAGTGTTGACGTATCAATGATATCAAGACTGCTGCTTTGATTCTAACTGACAGTGTGTCTGATTCAACTAGTTTAGCTTCAGATCAACACACACGCTCACACACGCCAGGCAAGCACGCATACACGGTTGCACTTGAATGAGCGAGCGCATACACACAAACAAACACAAACAAACACACACACACACAAATCATTGCCCACATACTGTACACAGAAGGTACTTCTGTACCCTACAGCTCTATTCATAAAAAACTCAATAACTCTCCATAATTATAAATCCCTGTTTCCACAACTCTCTATTGTAAAGCCCTGTTTCCACAAGTCTCTATTGTAAAGCCCTGTTTCCACAAGTCTCTATTGTAAAGCCCTGTTTCCACAACTCTCTATTGTAAAGCCCCGTTTCCACAACTCTCTATTGTAAAGCCCCGTTTCCACAACTTTCTATTGTAAATCCCTGTTTCCACAACTCTCTATTGTAAAGCCCCGTTTCCACAACTTTCTATTGTAAACCCCTGTTTCCACAACTTTCTATTGTAAACCCCTGTTTCCACAACTTTCTATTGTAAACCCCTGTTTCCACAACTTTCTATTGTAAATCCCTGTTTCCACAACTCTCTATTGTAAAGCCCTGTTTCCACAACTCTCTATTGTAAACCCCTGTTTCCACAACTCTCTATTGTAAACCCCTGTTTCCACAACTCTCAATTGTAAACCCCTGTTTCCACAACTCTCTATTGTAAAGCCCCGTTTCCACAACTCTCTATTGTAAACCCCTGTTTCCACAAGTCTCTATTGTAAAGCCCCGTTTCCACAACTCTCTATTGTAAACCCCTGTTTCCACAACTCTCTATTGTAAATCCCTGTTTCCACAACTTTATATTATAGATCGATGGCACACTCACCTCCTCCAGCCGTGCTGGTCGTTGAGGAATATCCACAACCCATCTCACATCCACACTGACCTGACAAGATGAACAAGGGAGACACAGAGAGAGAAGAAGTGGAGAAGAGGTGGACAGTAGTAGTGGAGAGAAGAGGTGGAGAGGGGGACAGTAGTAGTGGAGAGAAGAGGTGGAGAGGGGGACAGTAGTAGTGCGGTCTTTGGTTTGCTGCTGCTGTCTCTCTCTGTGGTGCCCTCTGAGTGTCTCCACTGTGAGACTGAAGCAGCATGTTAAGTCAAGGATTGGGGGAGGAAACTTAAAGAGAGGGGAGGAGGAGAGAGCGAGGGAGGAAGAGATAGGTTAACTGTTGTAACACTGTGTGTGTGTGTGTGTGTGTGTGTGTGTGTGTGTGTGTGTGTGTGTGTGTGTGTGTGTGTGTGTGTGTGTGTGTGTGTGTGTGTGTGTGTGTGTGTGTGTGTGTGTGTGTGTGTGTGTGTGTGTGTGTGTGTGTGTGTGTGTGTGTGTGTGTGTGTGTGTGTGTGTGTGTGTGTGTGTGTGTGTGTGTGAAAGAGAGAGAGAGAGAAGTGGCGATGGAGAAGAGGGGAGAGTGGGTATATTCCTCTCCCTGGTGGGGTTGCCCAGGTAACAAGGAGTGGGCATGTCAGGGAGGGGGCTCAGCCAATGAGAGGGCTGTGTGTGTGTGTGTTTCCTTGTTCTCTACTTCCGTCTTGAGACAACCAGCCCGTTGAAGCAATTTAATCAATCTATTTCAACCTAATCAAAAAGCTCAACACACCAAAAGCTTACTTGCAAGGAATAACTGCCTTCAAAGGACTACATCCGCATCTGTACAGGTCCGATGGCCATATAATCTTACTGAACCGGGCTATATCACCATTATAATCTTACTGAACCGGGCTACATCGTCAACATAATCTTACTGAACCGTGCTATATCACCAATATAATCTTACTGAACCGGGCTACATCGTCAACATAATCTTATTGAACCGTGCTATATCACCAATATAATCTTACTGAACCGTGCTATATCACCATTATAATCTTACTGAACCGGGCTACATCGTCAACATAATCTTACTGAACCGTGCTATATCACCAATATAATCTTACTGAACCGGGCTACATCGTCAACATAATCTTACTGAACCGTGCTATATCACCATTATAATCTTACTGAACCGGGCTACATCGTCAACATAATCTTACTGAACCGTGCTATATCACCATTATAATCTTACTGAACCGGGCTACATCGTCAACATAATCTTACTGAACCGTGCTATATCACCAATATAATCTTACTGAACCGGGCTACATCGTCAACATAATCTTACTGAACCGTGCTATATCACCAATATAATCTTACTGAACCGGGCTACATCGTCAACATAATCTTACTGAACCGTGCTATATCACCAATATAATCTTACTGAACCGGGCTACATCGTCAACATAATCTTATTGAACCGTGCTATATCACCAATATAATCTTACTGAACCGTGCTATATCACCATTATAATCTTACTGAACCGGGCTACATCGTCAACATAATCTTACTGAACCGTGCTATATCACCAATATAATCTTACTGAACCGGGCTACATCGTCAACATAATCTTACTGAACCGTGCTATATCACCAATATAATCTTACTGAACCGGGCTACATCGTCAACATAATCTTATTGAACCGTGCTATATCACCAATATAATCTTACTGAACCGTGCTATATCACCATTATAATCTTACTGAACCGGGCTACATCGTCAACATAATCTTACTGAACCGTGCTATATCACCAATATAATCTTACTGAACCGGGCTACATCGTCAACATAATCTTACTGAACCGTGCTATATCACCATTATAATCTTACTGAACCGGGCTACATCGTCAACATAATCTTACTGAACCGTGCTATATCACCATTATAATCTTACTGAACCGGGCTACATCGTCAACATAATCTTACTGAACCGTGCTATATCACCAATATAATCTTACTGAACCGTGCTATATCACCATTATAATCTTACTGAACCGGGCTACATCGTCAACATAATCTTACTGAACCGTGCTATATCACCAATATAATCTTACTGAACCGGGCTACATCGTCAACATAATCTTACTGAACCGTGCTATATCACCAATATAATCTTACTGAACCGGGCTACATCGTCAACATAATCTTATTGAACCGTGCTATATCACCAATATAATCTTACTGAACCGGGCTACATCGTCAATATAATATTCCTGAACCGTGCTATATCATCAATATAATCTTACTGAACCGGGCTACATCGTCAACATAATCTTACTGAACTATGCTATATCATCAATATAATATTCCTGAACCGTGCTATATCACCAATATAATATTCCTGAACCGTGCTATATCATCAATATAATATCAAATCAAATCTTATTTGTCACATGCGCTAAATACAACAGGTGTAGACCTTAGAGTGAAATGCTTACTTACAAGTCCTTTACAAACAATGCAATTTTAAGAAAAATACCACAAAAAATAAATTCACTTAACAAATAATTAAAGAGCAGCAGTAAAATAACAATAGCGAGGCTATATACAGGGGATACCGGTAATATGTAGATGTAGCTGGAGTTATTAAAGTGACTATGCATAGATAATATCAGAGTTATTAAAGTGACTATGCATAGATAATATCAGAGAGTAGCAGCAGTGTAGAAGAGAGGGGGGGCAATAAAAATAGTCTGTGTAGCCATTTGATTAGATGTTCAGGAGTCTTATGGTTTAGGAGTAAAAGCTGTTTAGAAGCCTCTTGGACCCAGACTTGGCGCTCCGGTACCGCTTGCCGTGGGGTAGTAGAAAGAACAGTCTATGACTAAGGTGACTGGTGTCTGGACATTTTTACGTCCTTCCTCCGGCCTGGTATAGAGGTCCTGGATGGCAGGAAGCTTGGCCCCAATGATGTACTGGGCCGTATGCACTACCCTCTGTAGTGCCTTGTGGTCGGAGGCCGAGCAGTTGCCATACCAGGCAGTGATGCAACCAGCTCTCAATGGTGCAGCTGTAGAACCTTTTGAGGATCTGCGGACCCATGCCAAATCCTTTGTCCCCTAAGGGGGAAAAGGTTTTGTTGTGCCCTCTTCACGATGGTCTTGGTGTGCTTGGACACATGTTAGTTTGTTGGTGATGTGGACACCAAGGAACTTGAAGCTCTCAACCTGCTCCACTACAGCCCCGTCGATGAGAATGGGGGCGGACTCGGCCCTCCTTTTCCTGTAGTCCACAATCATCTCCTTTGTCTTGATCACGTTGAGGGAGAGGTTGTTGTCCTTACGCCACATGGCCAGGTCTCTGACCTCCTCCCTATCGGCTGTCTCATCGTTGTTGGTGACACTGACCAATGACACTGTTGTGTCATTGGAAAACTTAATGATGGTGTTGGAGTTGTGCCTGGCTGTGCAGTTATGAGTGAACAGGGAGTGCAGGAGGGGACTGAGCACACGCCCCTGAGGGGCTCCCGTGTTGAGGATCAGCGTGGCGGATGTGTTGTTACCTACCCATACCACCTGGGGTGGCCCGTCAGGAAGTCCAGGATCCAGTTGCAGAGGGAGGTGATCAGTTCCAGGCTCCATAGCTTAGTGATGAGCTTTGAGGGCACTATGGTGTTGAATGCTGAGCTGTAGTTAACGAATAGCATTCTCACATCGGTGTTCCTTTTGTCCAGGTATGACAGGGCAGTGCAGAGTGCAATAGAGATTGCATCATCTGTGGCCTTCCGAGTGGCGCAGTGGTCTAAGGCACTGCATCGCAGTGCTAGCTGTGCCACTAGAGATTCTGGGTTCGAGTCCATGCTCTGTAGCAACTGGCCGCGACTGGGAGACCCATGGGGCAGCGCACAATTGGCCCAGCGTGCGTCCGGGGTTAGGGGAGGGTTTGGCCGGCCAGGATGTCCTTGTCCTATCGCGCACTAGTGACTCCTGTGGCTGGCCGGGCACAGTGCACGCTGACACAGTCGCCAGGTGTATGGTGTTTCCTCCGACACTTTGGTGTTCGTACGGGAGTTGCAGCGATGAGACAAGACTGTAACTACCAACTGGATACCAAAAAATTTTTTTTATAAGAAAAGATGACATCATCTGTGGATCTGTTGGGGTGGTATGCAAATTGGAGTGGGTCTAGTGTTTCTGGGATAATGGTGTTGATGTGAGCCATGACCAGCTACAGACGTGAGTGCTACAGGTCAGTAGTCATTTAGGCAGGTTACCTCACAGGGCACAGGGACTAATCTTACACAATGTGCTTTTAATGTTTGAGTATCCATGTCTCCAGCCCTCCCTGAGCATACCTTTCTGACACAGTTCACTGTTTATGAAGCACGTGCTGTAGATTGCGTCAGGGGATGGTTGCGGGAAAGTTGAAGGAGGGGTGAGGGAAGGTTACCAGGGCATTAGCTACTGGATGCAGCCGTGGATGGGCCCTGAGTGTCGTCAATAACGAAAGTTTAAAATGAAGGCCAGACAAAATTCGAGAAAACATGTCAAGCACAAACAACTGCCTTCAATTAAGAGTATTTTAGAAGAGTCAAAGAAAAAAGTTAATTTCTAAGAAATCAGAAAGATAGATCTTCAGAAAACGTCATGCGTGTGACTACATTCTGTAGAACTAGATTCTGGATATACAGCCGTGAGGTGGGCTGTATATTCACTCCGGTTGTCTATCATTAGTCTATTTCAGGTGCACATGGTAGTCATGCAATCACAGCTGCTTGGTTGTTCATGTTATCCATTCTAACCCGTAATGGCTATGACTCAGAGGCATCCTGTGTGTGTGCTTTCACAGTACCCTGTCATCTAGGCTTTGGTACTTAATCTGACCAGGATGAAGACGTCCCAGTGGCACCGGAACAACCATGATGGCACCAGTTGGAGTTATTTGCCTCAGTTCATTAATGGCATATATATTTAATGGACCGGAACACCATACGTTTAGACAATAACACTGTTATTTTCCACATTTTCTACAAAGACCAAGACTAGCAGCAGAACAGCGATTATGACTTGTGTGTCCTCACCTTAGCTCTTTTAACGCTATATATATATGTGTGTGTGTGTGTGTGTGTGTGTGTGTGTGTGTGTGTGTGTGTGTGTGTGTGTGTGTGTGTGTGTGTGTGTGTGTGTGTGTGTGTGTGTGTGTGTGTGTGTGTGTGTGTGTGTGTGTGTGTGTGTGTGTGTGTGTGTGTGTATATATATATATACACATGTGTGTATACAGTGCCTTGCGAAAGTATTCGGCCCCCTTGAACTTTGCGACCTTTTGCCACATTTCAGGCCTCAAACAAAGATATAAAACTGTATTTGTTTGTGAAGAACAACAACAAGTGGGACACAATCATGAAGTGGAACGACATTTATGGATACATTTATGGATTTATTTGGATATTTCAAACTTTTTTAACAAATCAAAAACGGATAAATTGGGCGTGCAGAATTATTCAGCCCCTTTACTTTCAGTGCAGCAAACTCTCTCCAGAAGTTCAGTGAGGATCTCTGAATGATCCAATGTTGACCTAAATGACTAATGATGATAAATACAATCCACCTGTGTGTAATCAAGTCTCCGTATAAATGCACCTGCACTGAGATAGTCTCAGAGGTCCGTTAAAAGCGCAGAGAGCATCATGAAGAACAAGGAACTCACCAGGCAGGTCCGAGATACTGTTGTGAAGAAGTTTAAAGCCGGATTTGGATACAAAAAGATTTCCCAAGCTTTAAACATCCCAAGGAGCACTGTGCAAACGATAATATTGAAATGGAAGGAGTATCAGACCACTGCAAATCTACAAGACCTGGCGGTCCCTCTAAACTTTCAGCTCATACAAGGAGAAGACTGATCAGAGATGCAGCCAAGAGGACCATGATCACTCTGGATGAACTGCAGAGATCTACAGCTGAGGTGGGAGACTCTGTCCATAGGACAACAGTCAGTCGTATATTGCACAAATCTGGCCTTTATGGAAGAGTGGCATGAAGAAAGCCATTTCTTAAAGATATCCATAAAAAGTGTCGTTTAAAGTTTGCCACAAGCCACCTGGGAGACACACCAAACATGTGGAAGAAGGTGCTCTGGTCAGATGAAACCAAAATGGAACTTTTTGGCAACAATGCAAAACGTTATGTTTGGCGTAAAAGCAACACAGCTCATCACTCTGAACACACACCATCCCCACTGTCAAACATGGTGGTGGCAGCATCATGGTTTGGGCCTGCTTTTCTTCAGCAGGGACAGGGAAGATGGTTAAAATTGATGGGATGATGGATGGAGCCAAATTTAGGACCATTCTGGAAGAAAACCTGATGGAGTCTGCAAAAGACCTGAGACTGGGACGGAGATTTGTCTTCCAACAAGACAATGCTCCAAAACATAAAGCAAAATCTACAATGGAATGGTTCAAAAATAAACATATCCAAGTGTTAGAATGGCCAAGTCAAAGTCCAGACCTGAATCCAATCGAGAATCTGTGGAAAGAACTGAAAACTGCTGTTCACAAATGCTCTCCATCCAACCTCACTGAGCTCGAGCTGTTTTGCAAGGAGGAATGGGAAAAAATGTCAGTCTCTCGATGTGCAAAACTGATAGAGACATACCCCAAGCGACTTACAGCTGTAATCGCAGCAAAAGTTGGCGCTACAAAGTATTAACTTAAGGGGGCTGAATAATTTTGCACGCCCAATTTTTCAGTTTTTGATTTGTTAAAAAAGTTTGAAATATCCAATAAATGTCGTTCCACTTCATGATTGTGTCCCACTTGTTGTTGATTCTTCACAAAAAAATACAGTTTTAGATATTTTTGTTTGAAGCCTGAAATGTGGCAAAAGGTCGCAAAGTTCAAGGGGGCCGAATACTTTCGCAAGGCACTGTATATATATCCGACCGTAACTACAGTTTCACAAAACAAAAAACACTTGGAGGAATGAGTCATTCTTTGCAGTAAAATTGTGTACCATACTCCAAGCAGGGACAGAGACATAAGTCCAATGTCCCCCCTCACATTGGTCCTGTTCCAAAAAAATTATAATATATATATATATATATATATAATAATAATAATATGCCATTTAGCAGACGCTATATATATATAAAATTGTTTTATTTTATATATTTGTTTCTCCATAGTATTATTAGCCACCCAACCTCATAACTAGAAACCAAGAAGCCATTTCAGGCTATCAGTCAAGTTAGAGTAGCTAGCTTGTCTAACAATCTTAGCTGCCAGGTTAGTAGACATTAGAAACATATTTACTGAATAAGACTCACAAACCTTTCAATCTTTTACACAGATTTTAGCAGATGTGCAGAGAAGCATATTTAGTTTCTTTAAAAAAAGAACCAAGATGAATGCTTAGATATATATATATATATATATATATATATATATATATATATATATATATATATATATATATATATATATATATATATATATATATATACATATATATATTTATTTATATTTACATAGAATTAAGAATAATGACCATGACTTCAGATTGCAGGAATAAGTGTTTGAAAATTGCAAAATTATCAAATTTACAACGGGGGGCCACCCCCAGCCATCTTCATGTACTTTATGCCCCGTCAGATTTTTAAGGTGCATGACACCCCTTGGTTGGGACTGCTGCCTGTCAAAGCACACATCCACTTTAAGACCATGGGAAACTGCCCTTCTCTTCCTTCAGGCTCAGCTCAAACCCTACATCCCAACCCAAGCACTCCATTCTGCCATCTCTGGTCTGCTGGTCCTCCCTACCCTACAGGGGTTTAACTCCCACACAGCTCAGTCAAAGCTCACATCCACTTTAAGACCATGGGAATCTGCCCTTCTCTTCCTTCAGGCTCGGCTCAAACCCTACATCCCAACCCAAGCACTCCATTCTGCCATCTCTGGTCTGCTGGTCCTCCCTACCCTACAGGGGTTTAACTCCCACACAGCTCAGTCAAAGCTCACATCCACTTTAAGACCATGGGAAACTGCCCTTCTCTTCCTTCAGGCTCAGCTCAAACCCTACATCCCAACCCAAGCACTCCATTCCCTTACGTCAGGACAGCGGAGTCCCAGCCCATCTTCCGTAACCCTACCTCTTTGAAGAGTATCTTAAATAAACCCCAAAGCGCCCTGCACACTTGTACTTAACAACATATCACAATTGTAGTCTCACCTAGCTACCTTCAAGTGCCAATCAGCAGTTGAAACAATAAAAAAGTGAACTCCCTGCCACTGTTTTGCTAAAAAGCCGAGGGATAGAGAAATGTCACCCCTCTCAAATTCATAGACAGAGCCATGTCAAAAATGTATTTTTTCTACCACAGATTTGCCCTTTAAGATGAATGCACCAACTGTAGGGAAGAGTGGGGTACGTTTTCACATACAGCATCACTCCGTCAAAGGAAATATACTATTATTTCTGACAAAGGTATCTACATATATTTCACAATGTTGTGTGTCTCTGGAAATAATCAGAATTCATGTTGAGCTGTGAGGTTAAGATGTGAGACAGGGTAAGTTGAGCTGTGAGACAGGGTAAGTTGAGCTGTGAGACAGGGTAAATTGAGCTGTGAGACAGGGTAAGTTGAGCTGTGAGACGGGGTAAATTGAGCTGTGAGACAGAGTAAGTTGAGCTGTGAGACGGGGTAAATTGAGCTGTGAGACAGGGTAAATTGAGCTGTGAGACAGGGTAAGTTGAGCTGTGAGACAGGGTAAATTGAGCTGTGAGACAGGGTAAGTTGAGCTGTGAGACAGGGTAAGTTGAGCTGTGAGACAGGGTAAGTTGAGCTGTGAGACGGGGTAAATTGAGCTGTGAGACAGGGTAAATTGAGCTGTGAGACGGGGTAAATTGAGCTGTGAGATATCACCAATATAATCTTACTGAACCGGGCTACATCGTCAACATAATCTTATTGAACCGTGCTATATCACCAATATAATCTTACTGAACCGGGCTACATCGTCAACATAATCTTACTGAACCGTGCTATATCACCAATATAATCTTATTGAACCGTGCTATATCACCAATATAATCTTACTGAACCGTGCTATATCACCAATATAATCTTATTGAACCGTGCTATATCACCAATATAATCTTACTGAACCGGGCTACATCGTCAACATAATCTTACTGAACCGGGCTACATCGTCAACATAATCTTACTGAACTATGCTATATCATCAATATAATATTCCTGAACCGTGCTATATCACCAATATAATATTCCTGAACCGTGCTATATCATCAATATAATATCAAATCAAATCTTATTTGTCACATGCGCTAAATACAACAGGTGTAGACCTTAGAGTGAAATGCTTACTTACAAGTCCTTTACAAACAATGCAATTTTAAGAAAAATACCACAAAAAATAAATTCACTTAACAAATAATTAAAGAGCAGCAGTAAAATAACAATAGCGAGGCTATATACAGGGGATACCGGTAATATGTAGATGTAGGTAGAGTTATTAAAGTGACTATGCATAGATAATATCAGAGTTATTAAAGTGACTATGCATAGATAATATCAGAGAGTAGCAGCAGTGTAGAAGAGAGGGGGGCAATAAAAATAGTCTGTGTAGCCATTTGATTAGATGTTCAGGAGACTTATGGTTTAGGAGTAAAAGCTGTTTAGAAGCCTCTTGGACCCAGACTTGGCGCTCCGGTACCGCTTGCCGTGGGGTAGTAGAAAGAACAGTCTATGACTAAGGTGACTGGTGTCTGGACATTTTTACGTCCTTCCTCCGGCCTGGTATAGAGGTCCTGGATGGCAGGAAGCTTGGCCCCAATGATGTACTGGGCCGTATGCACTACCATCTGTAGTGCCTTGTGGTCGGAGGCCGAGCAGTTGCTATACCAGGCAGTGATGCAACCAGCTCTCAATGGTGCAGCTGTAGAACCTTTTGAGGATCTGCGGACCCATGCCAAATCCTTTGTCCCCTAAGGGGGAAAAGGTTTTGTTGTGCCCTCTTCACGATGGTCTTGGTGTGCTTGGACACATGTTAGTTTGTTGGTGATGTGGACACCAAGGAACTTGAAGCTCTCAACCTGCTCCACTACAGCCCCGTCGATGAGAATGGGGGCGGACTCGGCCCTCCTTTTCCTGTAGTCCACAATCATCTCCTTTGTCTTGATCACGTTGAGGGAGAGGTTGTTGTCCTTACGCCACATGGCCAGGTCTCTGACCTCCTCCCTATCGGCTGTCTCATCGTTGTTGGTGACACTGACCAATGACACTGTTGTGTCATTGGAAAACTTAATGATGGTGTTGGAGTTGTGCCTGGCTGTGCAGTTATGAGTGAACAGGGAGTGCAGGAGGGGACTGAGCACGCGCCCCTGAGGGGCTCCCGTGTTGAGGATCAGCGTGGCGGATGTGTTGTTACCTACCCATACCACCTGGGGGTGGCCCGTCAGGAAGTCCAGGATCCAGTTGCAGAGGGAGGTGATCAGTTCCAGGCTCCATAGCTTAGTGATGAGCTTTGAGGGCACTATGGTGTTGAATGCTGAGCTGTAGTTAACGAATAGCATTCTCACATCGGTGTTCCTTTTGTCCAGGTATGACAGGGCAGTGCAGAGTGCAATAGAGATTGCATCATCTGTGGCCTTCCGAGTGGCGCAGTGGTCTAAGGCACTGCATCGCAGTGCTAGCTGTGCCACTAGAGATTCTGGGTTCGAGTCCATGCTCTGTAGCAACTGGCCGCGACTGGGAGACCCATGGGGCAGCGCACAATTGGCCCAGCGTGCGTCCGGGGTTAGGGGAGGGTTTGGCCGGCCAGGATGTCCTTGTCCTATCGCGCACTAGTGACTCCTGTGGCTGGCCGGGCACAGTGCACGCTGACACAGTCGCCAGGTGTATGGTGTTTCCTCCGACACTTTGGTGTTCGTACGGGAGTTGCAGCGATGAGACAAGACTGTAACTACCAACTGGATACCAAAAAAAATGTTTTATAAGAAAAGATGACATCATCTGTGGATCTGTTGGGGTGGTATGCAAATTGGAGTGGGTCTAGTGTTTCTGGGATAATGGTGTTGATGTGAGCCATGACCAGCCTTTCGAGGCACTTCATGGCTATAGACGTGAGTGCTACGGGTCAGTAGTCATTTAGGCAGGTTACCTCACAGGGCACAGGGACTAATCTTACACATAATGTGCTTTTAATGTTTGAGTATCCATGTCTCCAGCCCTCCCTGAGCATACCTTTCTGACACAGTTCACTGTTTACGAAGCACGTGCTGTTGATTGCGTCAGGGGATGGTTGCGGGAAAGTTGAAGGAGGGGTGAGGGAAGGTTACCAGGGCATTAGCTACTGGATGCAGCCGTGGATGGGCCCTGAGTGTCGTCAATATCGGAAGTTTAAAATGAAGGCCAGACAAAATTCGAGAAAACATGTCAAGCACAAACAACTGCCTTCAATTAAGAGTATTTTAGAAGAGTCAAAGAAAAAAGTTAATTTCTAAGAAATCAGAAAGATGGATCTTCAGAAAACGTCATGCGTGTGACTACATTCTGTAGAACTAGATTCTGGATATACAGCCGCGAGGTGGGCTGTATATTCACTCCAGTTGTCTATCATTAGTCTATTTCAGGTGCACATGGTAGTCATGCAATCACAGCTGCTTGGTTGTTCATGTTATCCATTCTAACCCGTAATGGCTATGACTCAGAGGCATCCTGTTTGTGTGCTTTCACAGTACCCTGTCATCTAGGCTTTGGTACTTAATCTGACCAGGATGAAGACGTCCCAGTGGCACCGGAACAACCATGATGGCACCAATTGGAGTTATTTGCCTCAGTTCATTAATGGCATATATATTTAATGGACCGGAACACCATACGTTTAGACAATAACACTGTTATTTTCCACATTTTCTACAAAGACCAAGACTAGCAGCAGAACAGCGATTATGACTTGTGTGTCCTCACCTTAGCTCTTTTAACGCTATATATGTGTGTGTGTGTGTGTGTGTGTGTGTGTGTGTGTGTGTGTGTGTGTGTGTGTGTGTGTGTGTGTGTGTGTGTGTGTGTGTGTGTGTGTGTGTGTGTGTGTGTGTGTGTGTGTGTGTGTGTGTGTGTGTGTGTGTGTGTGTGTGTGTGTGTGTGTGTGTGTGTGTGTGTGTGTGTATATATATATATATATATATATACATGTGTGTATACAGTGCCTTGCGAAAGTATTCGGCCCCCTTGAACTTTGCGACCTTTTGCCACATTTCAGGCCTCAAACAAAGATATAAAACTGTATTTGTTTGTGAAGAACAACAACAAGTGGGACACAATCATGAAGTGGAACGACATTTATGGATACATTTATGGATTTATTTGGATATTTCAAACTTTTTTAACAAATCAAAAACGGATAAATTGGGCGTGCAGAATTATTCAGCCCCTTTACTTTCAGTGCAGCAAACTCTCTCCAGAAGTTCAGTGAGGATCTCTGAATGATCCAATGTTGACCTAAATGACTAATGATGATAAATACAATCCACCTGTGTGTAATCAAGTCTCCGTATAAATGCACCTGCACTGAGATAGTCTCAGAGGTCCGTTAAAAGCGCAGAGAGCATCATGAAGAACAAGGAACACACCAGGCAGGTCCGAGATACTGTTGTGAAGAAGTTTAAAGCCGGATTTGGATACAAAAAGATTTCCCAAGCTTTAAACATCCCAAGGAGCACTGTGCAAACGATAATATTGAAATGGAAGGAGTATCAGACCACTGCAAATCTACAAGACCTGGCGGTCCCTCTAAACTTTCAGCTCATACAAGGAGAAGACTGATCAGAGATGCAGCCAAGAGGACCATGATCACTCTGGATGAACTGCAGAGATCTACAGCTGAGGTGGGAGACTCTGTCCATAGGACAACAGTCAGTCGTATATTGCACAAATCTGGCCTTTATGGAAGAGTGGCATGAAGAAAGCCATTTCTTAAAGATATCCATAAAAAGTGTCGTTTAAAGTTTGCCACAAGCCACCTGGGAGACACACCAAACATGTGGAAGAAAGTGCTCTGGTCAGATGAAACCAAAATGGAACTTTTTGGCAACAATGCAAAACGTTATGTTTGGCGTAAAAGCAACACAGCTCATCACTCTGAACACACACCATCCCCACTGTCAAACATGGTGGTGGCAGCATCATGGTTTGGGCCTGCTTTTCTTCAGCAGGGACAGGGAAGATGGTTAAAATTGATGGGATGATGGATGGAGCCAAATTTAGGACCATTCTGGAAGAAAACCTGATGGAGTCTGCAAAAGACCTGAGACTGGGACGGAGATTTGTCTTCCAACAAGACAATGCTCCAAAACATAAAGCAAAATCTACAATGGAATGGTTCAAAAATAAACATATCCAAGTGTTAGAATGGCCAAGTCAAAGTCCAGACCTGAATCCAATCGAGAATCTGTGGAAAGAACTGAAAACTGCTGTTCACAAATGCTCTCCATCCAACCTCACTGAGCTCGAGCTGTTTTGCAAGGAGGAATGGGAAAAAATGTCAGTCTCTCGATGTGCAAAACTGATAGAGACATACCCCAAGCGACTTACAGCTGTAATCGCAGCAAAAGTTGGCGCTACAAAGTATTAACTTAAGGGGGCTGAATAATTTTGCACGCCCAATTTTTCAGTTTTTGATTTGTTAAAAAAGTTTGAAATATCCAATAAATGTCGTTCCACTTCATGATTGTGTCCCACTTGTTGTTGATTCTTCACAAAAAATACAGTTTTATATATTTATGTTTGAAGCCTGAAATGTGGCAAAAGGTCGCAAAGTTCAAGGGGGCCGAATACTTTCGCAAGGCACTGTATATATATATCCGACCGTAACTACAGTTTCACAAAACAAAAAACACTTGGAGGAATGAGTCATTCTTTGCAGTAAAATTGTGTACCATACTCCAAGCAGGGACAGAGACATAAGTCCAATGTCCCCCCTCACATTGGTCCTGTTCCAAAATAATTATTATATATATATATATATATATATATATATATATATATATATATATATATATATATAATTGTTTTATTTTATATATTTGTTTCTCCATAGTATTATTAGCCACCCAACCTCATAACTAGAAACCAAGAAGCCATTTCAGGCTATCAGTCAAGTTAGAGTAGCTAGCTTGTCTAACAATCTTAGCTGCCAGGTTAGTAGACATTAGAAACATATTTACTGAATAAGACTCACAAACCTTTCAATCTTTTACACAGATTTTAGCAGATGTGCAGAGAAGCATATTTAGTTTCTTTAAAAAAAGAACCAAGATGAATGCTTAGATATATATATATATATATATATATTTACATAGAATTAAGAATAATGACCATGACTTCAGATTGCAGGAATAAGTGTTTGAAAATTGCAAAATTATCAAATTTACAACGGGGGGCCACCCCCCAGCCATCTTCATGTACTTTATGCCCCGTCAGATTTTTAAGGTGCATGACACCCCTTGGTTGGGACTGCTGCCTGTCAAAGCACACATCCACTTTAAGACCATGGGAAACTGCCCTTCTCTTCCTTCAGGCTCGGCTCAAACCCTACATCCCAACCCAAGCACTCCATTCTGCCATCTCTGGTCTGCTGGTCCTCCCTACCCTACAGGGGTTTAACTCCCACACAGCTCAGTCAAAGCTCACATCCACTTTAAGACCATGGGAATCTGCCCTTCTCTTCCTTCAGGCTCAGCTCAAACCCTACATCCCAACCCAAGCACTCCATTCTGCCATCTCTGGTCTGCTGGTCCTCCCTACCCTACAGGGGTTTAACTCCCACACAGCTCAGTCAAAGCTCACATCCACTTTAAGACCATGGGAATCTGCCCTTCTCTTCCTTCAGGCTCAGCTCAAACCCTACATCCCAACCCAAGCACTCCATTCCCTTACGTCAGGACAGCGGAGTCCCAGCCCATCTTCCGTAACCCTACCTCTTTGAAGAGTATCTTAAATAAACCCCAATGCGCCCTGCACACTTGTACTTAACCACATATCACAATTGTAGTCTCACCTAGCTACCTTCAAGTGCCAATCAGCAGTTGAAACAATAAAAAAGTGAACTCCCTGCCACTGTTTTGCTAAAAAGCAGAGGGATAGAGAAATGTCAGGTTGAGCTGTGAGGTTAAGATGTGAGACAGGGTAAGTTGAGCTGTGAGACAGGGTAAGTTGAGCTGTGAGACAGGGTAAATTGAGCTGTGAGACAGGGTAAATTGAGCTGTGAGACAGGGTAAATTGAGCTGTGAGACAGGGTAAATTGAGCTGTGAGACAGGGTAAATTGAGCTGTGAGACAGGGTAAATTAAGCTGTGAGACAGGGTAAATTAAGCTGTGAGACAGGGTAAATTAAGCTGTGAGACAGGGTAAATTAAGCTGTGAGACAGGGTAAATTAAGCTGTGAGACAGGGTAAATTAAGCTGTGAGACAGGGTAAATTAAACTGTGAGACAGGGTAAATTAAGCTGTGAGACAGGGTAAATTAAACTGTGAGACAGGGTAAATTAAACTGTGAGACAGGGTAAATTGAGCTGTGAGACAGGGTAAATTGAGCTGTGAGACAGGGTAAATTGAGCTGTGAGACAGGGTAAATTGAGCTGTGAGACAGGGTAAATTGAGCTGTGAGACAGGGTAAATTGAGCTGTGAGACAGGATAAATTGAGCTGTGAGACAGGGTAAATTGAGCTGTGAGACAGGGTAAATTGAGCTGTGAGACAGGGTAAATTGAGCTGTGAGACAGGGTAAATTGAGCTGTGAGACAGGGTAAATTGAGCTGTGAGACAGGGTAAATTGAGCTGCGAGACAGGGTAAATTGAGCTGCGAGACAGGGTAAATTGAGCTGCGAGACAGGGTAAATTGAGCTGCGAGACAGGGTAAATTAAGCTGTGAGACAGGGTAAATTGAGCTGTGAGACAGGGTAAATTGAGCTGTGAGACAGGGTAAATTGAGCTGTGAGACAGGGTAAATTGAGCTGTGAGACAGGGTAAATTGAGCTGCGAGACAGGGTAAATTGAGCTGCGAGACAGGGTAAATTGAGCTGTGAGACAGGGTAAATTGAGCTGTGAGACAGGGTAAATTGAGCTGTGAGACAGGGTAAATTGAGCTGTGAGACAGGGTAAATTGAGCTGTGAGACAGGGTAAATTAAGCTGTGAGACAGGGTAAATTGAGCTGTGAGACAGGGTAAATTGAGCTGTGAGACAGGGTAAATTAAGCTGTGAGACAGGGTAAATTGAGCTGTGAGACAGGGTAAATTGAGCTGTGAGACAGGGTAAATTGAGCTGTGAGACAGGGTAAATTGAGCTGTGAGACAGGGTAAATTGAGCTGTGAGACAGGGTAAATTGAGCTGTGAGACAGGGTAAATTGAGCTGTGAGACAGGGTAAATTGAGCTGTGAGACAGAGTAAATTATGCTGCCTACACATTTCTGAAATATTACCACTATCTTTTTTAAACCAGGTCTCTCTTTATTTCCCAAAGACAGTTCAACACAATCGTTTTTTTGTTGTATTCTAATAATTTAAAACACTTTTAACAAAGGCCAGGCCTTGTTGTTACCTCATATCCCAGAGTCGTTCATTTGCTCATTTAAAATGGACTTGGAAGTATGTATGTCCATGGCAGTGATTGTTGGTTGTTATTCTACTTTTGACCATGTGAGGGCAGCTTTGTCAAGCAACTTCATCTACACCCACACCAGCCCTACGAGAGACCCAGCTACATCTACACCAGCCCTACGAGAGACCCAGCTACATCTACACCAGCCCTACGAGAGACCCAACTACATCTACACCCGCACCAGCCCTACGAGAGACCCAACGACATCTACACCCACACCAGCCCTATGAGAGACCCAACTACATCTACACCAGCCCTACGAGAGACCCAACTACATCTACACCCGCACCAGCCCTACGAGAGACCCAACTACATCTACACCCGCACCAGCCCTACGAGAGACCCAACTACATCTACACCCGCACCAGCCCTACGAGAGACCCAACTACATCTACAACCGCACCAGCCCTACGAGAGACCCAACTACATCTACACCCACACCAGCCCTACGAGAGACCCAACTACATCTACACCCACACAGGCCCTACCGAGAGACCCAACTACATCTACACCAGCCCTACGAGAGACCCAAATACATCTACAACCACACCAGCCCTACGAGAGACCCAACTACATCTACACCCACACCAGCCCTACGAGAGACCCAACTACATCTACACCCACACCAGCCCTACGAGAGACCCAACTACATCTACACCAGACCTACGAGAGACCCAAATACATCTACAACCACACCAGCCCTACGAGAGAACCAACTACATCTACACCCGCACCAGCCCTACGAGAGACCCAACTACATCTACACCCGCACCAGCCCTACGAGAGACCCAACTACATCTACACCCGCACCAGCCCTACGAGAGACCCAACTACATCTACACCCGCACCGGCCCTACGAGAGACCCAACTACATCTACACCCGCACCAGCCCTACGAGAGACCCAACTACATCTACAACCGCACCAGCCCTACGAGAGACCCAACTACATCTACAACCACACAGGCCCTACCAGAGACCCAACTACATCTACACCCACACAGGCCCTACCGAGAGACCCAACTACATCTACACCAGCCCTACGAGAGACCCAAATACATCTACAACCACACCAGCCCTACGAGAGACCCAACTACATCTACACCCACACCAGCCCTACGAGAGACCCAACTACATCTACACCCACACCAGCCCTACGAGAGACCCAACTACATCTACACCAGACCTACGAGAGACCCAAATACATCTACAACCACACCAGCCCTACGAGAGACCCAACTACATCTACACCCGCACCAGCCCTACGAGAGACCCAAATACATCTACAACCACACCAGCCCTACGAGAGACCCAACTACATCTACACCCACACCAGCCCTACGAGAGACCCAAATACATCTACAACCACACCAGCCCTACGAGAGACCCAACTACATCTACACCCACACCAGTCCTACGAGAGACCCAACTACATCTACAACCACACCAGCCCTACCGAGACCCAACTACATCTACACCCACACCAGCCCTACGAGAGACCCAACTACATCTACACCCACACCAGCCCTACGAGAGACCCAACTACATCTACACCCACACCAGCCCTACCGAGAGACCCAACTACATCTACACCAGCCCTACGAGAGACCCAAATACATCTACACCCACACCAGTCCTACGAGAGACCCAACTGCATCTACAACCACACCAGCCCTACCGAGACCCAACTACATCTACACCCACACCAGCCCTTCGAGAGACCCAACTACATCTACACCCGCACCAGCCCTACGAGAGACCCAACTACATCTACACCCACACCAGCCCTACGAGAGACCCAACTACATCTACACCCACACCAGCCCTACGAGAGACCCAACTACATCTACAACCACACCAGGGGTAAAGAGATGATGTGCAGGGGTACGAGGTAATGAAGGTAGATACAGTATGGACATAGAGGTAGGGGTAAAGAGATGATGTGCAGGGGTACGAGGTAATGAAGGTAGATACAGTATGGACATAGAGGTAGGGGTAAAGAGATGATGTGCAGGGGTACGAGGTAATGAAGGTAGATACAGTATGGACATATAGGTAGGGGTAAAGAGATGATGTGCAGGGGTACGAGGTAATGAAGGTAGATACAGTATGGACATATAGGTAGGGGTAAAGTGATGATGTGCAGGGGTACGGAGGTAATGAAGGTAGATACAGTATGGACATATAGGTAGGGGTAAAGAGATGATGTGCAGGGGTACGAGGTAATGAAGGTAGATACAGTATGGACATAGAGGTAGGGGTAAAGAGATGATGTGCAGGGGTACGAGGTAATGAAGGTAGATACAGTATGGACATAGAGGTAGGGGTAAAGAGATGATGTGCAGGGGTACGAGGTAATGAAGGTAGATACAGTATGGACATATAGGTAGGGGTAAAGAGATGATGTGCAGGGGTACGAGGTAATGAAGGTAGATACAGTATGGACATATAGGTAGGGGTAAAGTGATGTGCAGGGGTACGAGGTAATGAAGGTAGATACAGTATGGACATATAGGTAGGGGTAAAGAGATGATGTGCAGGGGTACGAGGTAATGAAGGTAGATACAGTATGGACATAGAGGTAGGGGTAAAGTGATGATGTGCAGGGGTACGAGGTAATGAAGGTAGATACAGTATGGACATAGAGGTAGGGGTAAAGAGATTATGTGCAGGGGTACGAGGTAATGAAGGTAGATACAGTATGGACATAGAGGTAGGGGTAAAGAGATGATGTGCACGGGTACGAGGTAATGAAGGTAGATACAGTATGGACATAGAGGTAGGGGTAAAGAGATGATGTGCAGGGGTACGAGGTAATGAAGGTAGATACAGTATGGAAATAGAGGTAGGGGTAAAGAGATGATGTGCAGGGGTACGAGGTAATGAAGGTAGATACAGTATGGACATAGAGGTAGGGGTAAAGAGATGATGTGCAGGGGTACGAGGTAATGAAGGTAGATACAGTATGGACATAGAGGTAGGGGTAAAGAGATGATGTGCAGGGGTACGAGGTAATGAAGGTAGATACAGTATGGAAATAGAGGTAGGGGTAAAGAGATGATGTGCAGGGGTACGAGGTAATGAAGGTAGATACAGTATGGAAATAGAGGTAGGGGTAAAGAGATGATGTGCAGGGGTACGAGGTAATGAAGGTAGATACAGTATGGACATAGAGGTAGGGGTAAAGAGATGATGTGCAGGGGTACGAGGTAATGAAGGTAGATACAGTATGGACATAGAGGTAGGGGTAAAGTGATGATGTGCAGGGGTACGAGGTAATGAAGGTAGATACAGTATGGACATAGAGGTAGGGGTAAAGAGATGATGTGCAGGGGTACGAGGTAATGAAGGTAGATACAGTATGGACATAGAGGTAGGGGTAAAGAGATGATGTGCAGGGGTACGAGGTAATGAAGGTAGATACAGTATGGACATAGAGGTAGGGGTAAAGAGATGATGTGCAGGGGTACGAGGTAATGAAGGTAGATACAGTATGGACATAGAGGTAGGGGTAAAGAGATTATGTGCAGGGGTACGAGGTAATGAAGGTAGATACAGTATGGACATAGAGGTAGGGGTAAAGAGATTATGTGCAGGGGTACGAGGTAATGAAGGTAGATACAGTATGGACATAGAGGTAGGGGTAAAGAGATGATGTGCAGGGGTACGAGGTAATGAAGGTAGATACAGTATGGACATAGAGGTAGGGGTAAAGAGATGATGTGCAGGGGTACGAGGTAATGAAGGTAGATACAGTATGGACATAGAGGTAGGGGTAAAGAGATGATGTGCAGGGGTACGAGGTAATGAAGGTAGATACAGTATGGACATAGAGGTAGGGGTAAAGAGATGATGTGCAGGGGTACGAGGTAATGAAGGTAGATACAGTATGGACATAGAGGTAGGGGTAAAGAGATGATGTGCAGGGGTACGAGGTAATGAAGGTAGATACAGTATGGACATAGAGGTAGGGGTAAAGAGATGATGTGCAGGGGTACGAGGTAATGAAGGTAGATACAGTATGGACATAGAGGTAGGGGTAAAGAGATGATGTGCAGGGGTACGAGGTAATGAAGGTAGATACAGTATGGACATAGAGGTAGGGGTAAAGAGATTATGTGCAGGGGCACGAGGTAATGAAGGTAGATACAGTATGGACATAGAGGTAGGGGTAAAGAGATGATGTGCAGGGGTACGAGGTAATGAAGGTAGATACAGTATGGACATAGAGGTAGGGGTAAAGAGATGATGTGCAGGGGTACGAGGTAATGAAGGTAGATACAGTATGGACATAGAGGTAGGGGTAAAGAGATGATGTGCAGGGGTACGAGGTAATGAAGGTAGATACAGTATGGACATAGAGGTAGGGGTAAAGAGATGATGTGCAGGGGTACGAGGTAATGAAGGTAGATACAGTATGGACATAGAGGTAGGGGTAAAGAGATGATGTGCAGGGGTACGAGGTAATGAAGGTAGATACAGTATGGACATACAGGTAGGGGTAAAGAGATGATGTGCAGGGGTACGAGGTAATGAAGATAGATACAGTATGGACATAGAGGTAGGGGTAAAGAGATGATGTGCAGGGGTACGAGGTAATGAAGGTAGATACAGTATGGACATAGAGGTAGGGGTAAAGAGATCATGTGCACGGGTACGAGGTAATGAAGGTAGATACAGTATGGACATAGAGGTAGGGGTAAAGAGATGATGTGCAGGGGTACGAGGTAATGAAGGTAGATACAGTATGGAAATAGAGGTAGGGGTAAAGAGATGATGTGCAGGGGTACGAGGTAATGAAGGTAGATACAGTATGGAAATAGAGGTAGGGGTAAAGAGATGATGTGCAGGGGTACGAGGTAATGAAGGTAGATACAGTATGGACATAGAGGTAGGGGTAAAGAGATGATGTGCAGGGGTACGAGGTAATGAAGGTAGATACAGTATGGACATAGAGGTAGGGGTAAAGAGATGATGTGCAGGGGTACGAGGTAATGAAGGTAGATACAGTATGGAAATAGAGGTAGGGGTAAAGAGATGATGTGCAGGGGTACGAGGTAATGAAGGTAGATACAGTATGGACATAGAGGTAGGGGTAAAGAGATGATGTGCAGGGGTACGAGGTAATGAAGGTAGATACAGTATGGACATAGAGGTAGGGGTAAAGAGATGATGTGCAGGGGTACGAGGTAATGAAGGTAGATACAGTATGGACATAGAGGTAGGGGTAAAGAGATGATGTGCAGGGGTACGAGGTAATGAAGGTAGATACAGTATGGACATAGAGGTAGGGGTAAAGAGATGATGTGCAGGGGTACGAGGTAATGAAGGTAGATACAGTATGGACATAGAGGTAGGGGTAAAGAGATGATGTGCAGGGGTACGAGGTAATGAAGGTAGATACAGTATGGAAATAGAGGTAGGGGTAAAGAGATGATGTGCAGGGGTACGAGGTAATGAAGGTAGATACAGTATGGACATAGAGGTAGGGGTAAAGAGATGATGTGCAGGGGTACGAGGTAATGAAGGTAGATACAGTATGGACATAGAGGTAGGGGTAAAGAGATGATGTGCAGGGGTACGAGGTAATGAAGGTAGATACAGTATGGACATAGAGGTAGGGGTAAAGAGATGATGTGCAGGGGTACGAGGTAATGAAGGTAGATACAGTATGGACATAGAGGTAGGGGTAAAGAGATGATGTGCAGGGGTACGAGGTAATGAAGGTAGATACAGTATGGACATAGAGGTAGGGGTAAAGTGAATAGGTAACAGGATAGATCATAAGCAGCAGCGGGGAGCCATTTGATTAGCTACTCATTGGTCTTATGGCTTGTCCACGTGACTCGAGGTGTCCACACACACAATGCTGCTGTTATGATGAAGCCAAGCCACATCTGCAGACACTAAAGAATTTCTCATGTGGGTTGGTCTGATTACTTAACTACTTCAGAGATGCTGCCCTCCCTCTCGAGGTGTCGTAATCAGTGGGCTGACGAGGGAAAATAGAACCTCCCAACAGCGATTCCTCAGGATCACATAGGACTTCCATAGGAGACAAGTACTACATTCCAGTATCCACACTAGGACAGCACTTAGAATGAATGACCAATACATTACTTCATTCTAAGTGCTTTACTAGTGTGGTACGGCAGTGAAATAAATCAGTTAGCAGGAGAATGACAGTGATTATGCTCCAAATTGCACCCTATTCCCTACATGGCACCTACAATTACTGCACTACATAGGGAATAGGGTGTGACTATTAAGATGGAGAGCTGTTGTGATGGTGGGATGTTGACATCCTCCAATAGTCACCCACTTCCCTGGCTATCTCCATCAGTGTCCACCCCTCTCTCTGGCCATCTCCCATCAGATCAGTGTCCACCCCTCTCTCTGGCCATCTCCCATCAGATCAGTGTCCACCCCTCTCTCTGGCTATCTCCATCAGTGTCCACCCCTCCCTCTGGCTATCTCCATCAGTGTCCACCCCACACTCTGGCTATCTCCCATCAGATCAGTGTCCACCCCTCCCTCTTACCATCTCCCATCAGATCAGTGTCCACCCCTCTCTCTGGCCATCTCCAATCAGATCAGTGTCCACCCCTCTCTCTGGCCATCTCCCATCAGATCAGTGTCCACCCCTCTCTCTGGCTATCTCTATCAGTGTCCACCCCTCCCTCTTACCATCTCCCATCAGATCAGTGTCCACCCCTCCCTCTTACCATCCCCCATTAGATCAGTGTCCACCCCTCTCTCTGGCTATCTCCATCAGTGTCCACCCCTCCCTCTGGCTATCTCCATCAGTGTCCACCCCTCTCTCTGGCTATCTCCCATCAGATCAGTGTCCACCCCTCCCTCTTACCATCTCCCATCAGATCAGTGTCCACCCCTCTCTCTGGCCATCTCCCATCAGATCAGTGTCCACCCCTCCCTCTTACCATCTCCCATCAGATCAGTGTCCACCCCTCTCTCTGGCCATCTCCCATCAGATCAGTGTCTACCCCTCCCTCTGGCCATCTCCCATCAGATCAGTGTCCACCCCTCTCTGGCTATCTCTATCAGTGTCCACCCCTCTCTCTGGCTATCTCTATCAGTGTCCACCCACTTCCCTGGCTATCTCCATCAGTGTCCACCCCTCTCTCTGGCTATCTCCATCAGTGTCCACCCCTCCCTCTGGCTATCTCCATCAGTGTCCACCCCTCTCTCTGGCTATCTCCCATCAGATCAGTGTCCACCCCTCTCTCTGGCCATCTCCCATCAGATCAGTGTCCACCCCTCTCTCTGGCTATCTCCATCAGTGTCCACCCCTCCCTCTGGCTATCTCCATCAGTGTCACCCCTCCCTCTGGCTATCTCCATCAGTGTCCACCCCACACTCTGGCTATCTCCCATCAGATCAGTGTCCACCCCTCTCTCTGGCCATCTCCCATCAGATCAGTGTCCACCTCTCCCTCTTACCATCTCCCATCAGATCAGTGTCCACCCCTCCCTCTTACCATCTCCCATCAGATCAGTGTCCACCCCTCCCTCTGGCTATCTCCCATCAGATCAGTGTCCACCCCTCCCTCTTACCATCTCCCATCAGATCAGTGTCCACCTCTCCCTCTGGCTATCTCCCATCAGATCAGTGTCCCCCTCTCTCTCTGGCCATCTCCCATCAGATCAGTGTCCACCTCTCTCTCTGGCCATCTCCCATCAGATCAGTGTCCACCCCTCTCTCTGGCTATCTCCATCAGTGTCCACCCCACACTCTGGCTATCTCCCATCAGATCAGTGTCCACCCCTCCCTCTTACCATCTCCCATCAGATCAGTGTCCACCCCTCTCTCTGGCCATCTCCCATCAGATCAGTGTCCACCCCTCTCTGGCTATCTCTATTAGTGTCCACCCCTCCCTCTTACCATCTCCCATCAGATCAGTGTCCACCCCTCTCTCTGGCCATCTCCCATCAGATCAGTGTCCACCCCTCTCTGGCTATCTCTATCAGTGTCCACCCCTCCCTCTTACCATCTCCCATCAGATCAGTGTCCACCCCCCTCTCTGGCCATCTCCCATCAGATCAGTGTCCACCCCTCTCTCTGGCCATCTCCCATCAGATCAGTGTCCACCCCTCTCTGGCTATCTCTATCAGTGTCCACCCCTCTCTGGCTATCTCCATCAGTATCCACCTCTCCCTCTGGCCATCTCCCATCAGATCAGTGTCCACCCCTCTCTCTGGCCATCTCCTATCAGATCAGTGTCCACCCCTCTCTGGCTATCTCTATCAGTGTCCACCCCTCTCTCTGGCCATCTCCCATCAGATCAGTGTCCACCCCTCTCTCTGGCCATCTCCCATCAGATCAGTGTCCACCCCTCCCTCTTACCATCTCCCATCAGATCAGTGCCCACCCCTCTCTCTGGCTATCTCTATCAGTGTCCACCCCTCTCTCTGGCCATCTCCCATCAGATCAGTGTCCACCCCTCTCTCTGGCTATCTCTATCAGTGTCCACCCCTCTCTCTGGCCATCTCCCATCAGATCAGTGTCCACCCCTCTCTCTGGCTATCTCTATCAGTGTCCACCCCTCTCTCTGGCCATCTCCCATCAGATCAGTGTCCACCCCTCTCTGGCTATCTCTATCAGTGTCCACCCCTCTCTCTGGCCATCTCCCATCAGATCAGTGTCCACCCCTCCCTCTTACCATCTCCCATCAGATCAGTGTCCACCCCTCTCTCTGGCCATCTCCCATCAGATCAGTGTCCACCCCTCTCTGGCAGGAGAGAGTTTGGGAAACCTACTATAGTGTACTCTAATATACTGTACAGTAACATTGATGCAGTGTGTGTGTGTGGGGGGGAGCTTTGCTACGAGGGGCTTGTTAACGAGACAAGAACCCAAACACTTTCATCCTTTTTTATTTCATTTTAGCAGAGCCGTTGGTGCTCTGGGCTAACAAGGATGTCTTTACAGAGCTCTTGCCCCAACTGTTCGGAGGATCTCTCAACAGAATATCATTGTTAACACACAAATATACACAGGCGGGCGTCTGCAGAACAGACTGGAAAACATTCAGGACAACGTCTTCTGAACAGACTGTATTGTATACCAAGGGTTCTGTATGTGGTGTTGAACAGACTGTATTGGTGTTGAACAGACTGTATTGTATACCAAGGGTTCTGTATGTGGTGTTGAACAGACTGTATTGTATACCAAGGGTTCTGTATGTGGTGTTGAACAGACTGTATTGTATACCAAAGGGTTCTGTATGTGGTGTTGAACAGACTGTATTGGTGTTGAACAGACTGTATTGGTGTTGAACAGACTGTATTGTATACCAAAGGGTTCTGTATGTGGTGTTGAACAGACTGTATTGGTGTTGAACAGACTGTATTGGTGTTGAACAGACTGTATTGGTGTTGAACAGACTGTATTGGTGTTGAACAGACTGTATTGTATACCAAAGGGTTCTGTATGTGGTGTTGAACAGACTGTATTGTATACCAAGGGTTCTGTATGTGGTGTTGAACAGACTGTATTGTATACCAAAGGGTTCTGTATGTGGTGTTGACCAGACCGTATTAGTGTTGAACATACTGTATTGTATACCAAAGGGTTCTGTATGTGGTGTTGAACAGACCGTATTGGTGTTGAACAGACTGTATTGGTGTTGAACAGACTGTATTGGTGTTGAACAGACTGTATTGGTGTTGAACAGACTGTATTGTATACCAAGGGTTCTGTATGTGGTGTTGAACAGACTGTATTGGTGTTGAACAGACTGTATTGTATACCAAGGGTTCTGTATTGGTGTTGAACAGACTGTATGTGGTGTTGAACAGACTGTATTGTATACCAAGGGTTCTGTATGTGGTGTTGAACAGACTGTATTGTATACCAAGGGTTCTGTATGTGGTGTTGAACAGACTGTATTGTATACCAAAGGGTTCTGTATTGGTGTTGAACAGACTGTATTGGTGTTGAACAGGCTGTATTGTATACCAAGGGTTCTGTATGTGGTGTTGAACAGACTGTATTGTATACCAAGGGTTCTGTATGTGGTGTTGAACAGACTGTATTGTATACCAAGGGTTCTGTATGTGGTGTTGAACAGACTGTATTGGTGTTGAACAGACTGTATTGTATACCAAGGGTTCTGTATGTGGTGTTGAACAGACTGTATTGTATACCAAAGGGTTCTGTATTGGTGTTGAACAGACTGTATGTGGTGTTGCCCGCTTGACCCTATCCCCTCCCCTCTTCTCCAGACCATTTCCGGAGACCTTCTCCCTTACCTCACCTCGCTCATCAACTCATCACTGACCGCTGGCTACGTCCCTTCCGTCTTCAAGAGAGCGAGAGTTGCACCCCTTCTGAAAAAACCTACACTCGATCCCTCCGATGTCAACAATTACAGACCAGTATCCCTTCTTTCTTTTCTCTCCAAAACTCTTGAACGTGCCGTCCTTGGTCAGCTCTCCCGCTATCTCTCTCTGAATGACCTTCTTGATCCAAATCAGTCAGGTTTCAAGACTAGTCATTCAACTGAGACTGCTCTCCTCTGTATCACGGAGGCGCTCCGCACTGCTAAAGCTAACTCTCTCTCCTCTGCTCTCATCCTTCTAGATCTATCGGCTGCCTTCGATACTGTGAACCATCAGATCCTCCTCTCCACCCTCTCCGAGTTGGGCATCTCCGGCGCGGCCCACGCTTGGATTGCGTCCTACCTGACAGGTCGCTCCTACCAGGTGGCGTGGCGAGAATCTGTCTCCTCACCACGCGCTCTCACCACTGGTGTCCCCCAGGGCTCTGTTCTAGGCCCTCTCCTATTCTCGCTATACACCAAGTCACTTGGCTCTGTCATAACCTCACATGGTCTCTCCTATCATTGCTATGCAGACGACACACAATTAATCTTCTCCTTTCCCCCTTCTGATGACCAGGTGGCGAATCGCATCTCTGCATGTCTGGCAGACATATCAGTGTGGATGACGGATCACCACCTCAAGCTGAACCTCGGCAAGACGGAACTGCTCTTCCTCCCGGGGAAGGACTGCCCGTTCCATGATCTCGCCATCACGGTTGACAACTCCATTGTTCAAGGCGGTGGCCCGTTCCTGTAGGTTCATGCTCTACAACATCCGCAGAGTACGACCCTGCCTCACACAGGAAGCGGCGCAGGTCCTAATCCAGGCACTTGTCATCTCCCGTCTGGATTACTGCAACTCGCTGTTGGCTGGGCTCCCTGCCTGTGCCATTAAACCCCTTCAACTCATCCAGAACGCCGCAGCCCGTCTGGTGTTCAACCTTCCCAAGTTCTCTCACGTCACCCCGCTCCTCCGTTCTCTCCACTGGCTTCCAGTTGAAGCTCGCATCCGCTACAAGACCATGGTGCTTGCCTACGGAGCTGTGAGGGGAACGGCACCTCAGTACCTCCAGGCTCTGATCAGGCCCTACACCCAAACAAGGGCACTGCGTTCATCCACCTCTGGCCTGCTCGCCTCCCTACCACTGAGGAAGTACAGCTCCCGCTCAGCCCAGTCAAAACTGTTCGCTGCTCTGGCCCCCCAATGGTGGAACAAACTCCCTCACGACGCCAGGACAGCGGAGAGAGAGAACGAGAGAGAGAACGAGAGAAGAGAGAGAACAAGAGAGGAGAGAGAACGAGAGAACGAGAGAGAGAAGAGAGAACGAGAGAGGAGAGAGAACGAGAGGAGAGAGAGAACGCGAGAGGGACATACATAAGGAGAAGAGTGAGAAAGAACCAAGGAGAACAAGAGAAAGTGACAAAGAAAATGAAAAAAGAGAATGTATAAATGAGTCAGTCAGTGATGACTTGTGCAGTCTGATTGTAATTAGAGATCAAAGGAGTTCCCCTGCTGTGTCCGTCTGTCTGGCTGGTGTGGGTCCTCTAGAGTGGGCAGAGACGGGGTATGTGACTGGCAGCCATAGCAACACCAGACAGTCTGCTGATGCCATCTACCCCCTAGGCACCCTATATAAGGCACTATTTTTTACCAGGGCCCTATAGGGAATAGGGTGCCGTTAGAGTCTCAATTCCTGTTAATATTCATGACAGAGGTGTGCAAGTGTCTGAGTTAGGTGCTAAATCATATCCCATATTAGGATTGGTCCTCATTCACCCAAGTATCTGAGTTAGGTGCTAAGTCATATCCCATATTAGGATTAGTCCTCATTCATCCAAGTATCTGAGTTAGGTGCTAAGTCATATCCCATATTAGGAATAGTCCTCATTCACCCAAGTATCTGAGTTAGGTGCTAAGTCATATCCCATATTAGGATTAGTCCTCAAGTATCTGAGTTAGGTGCTAAATCATATCCCATATTAGGATTAGTCCTCATTCATCCAAGTATCTGAGTTAGGTGCTAAATCATATCCCATATTAGGATTTGTCCTCATTCACCCAAGTATCTGAGTTAGGTGCTAAGTCATATCCCATATTAGGATTAGTCCTCAAGTATCTGAGTTAGGTGCTAAATCATATCCCATATTAGGATTAGTCCTCATTCACCCAAGTATCTGAGTTAGGTGCTAAGTTATATCCCATATTAGGATTGGTCCTCATTCACCCATAAAGCTGGCAAGCAAGGAGAACCCAGCATCCTCAGATGAACTGAGACTAATCCTGTAGTTGAGGAAAGACTCGAATTTCAATTTAAAAAATGCATTAATATTTATCAGAGTTGCACAAGTGTCCCCATTTGACCCTATGAGTGGTGAACGCAGTAAGGAGCAACCTAACAATGCTCAGATGAACTCAGATACACTTAGGCAGCACCCCAAATACCACTATTGCCTTTATAGTGCACTTTTTGGGGGTAGCACACTATATAAGGAGCATTTTGGATGCACCTTAAAGACATAACCAGGTCAATATGTGAGGATATATGCAGCATCACATCATGTACCATAGAGACATTCTATTCATCTACCCCCTATAGCTTCAGCATGACAACACAGCATCACATCATGTACCATAGAGACATTTCTATTCATCTACCCCCTATAGCTTCAGCATGACAACACAGCATCACATCATGTACCATAGAGACATTTCTATTCATCTACCCCCTATAGCTTCAACATGACAACACAGCAACACATCATGTACCATAGAGACACTCTATTCATCTACCCCCTATAGCTTCAACATGACAACACAGCATCACATCATGTACCATAGAGACATTCTATTCATCTACCCCCTATAGCTTCAGCATGACAACACATCATGTACCATAGAGACATTCTATTCATCTACCCCCTATAGCTTCAGCATGACAACACATCATGTACCATAGAGACACTCTATTCATCTACCCCCTATAGCTTCAACATGACAACACAGCATCACATCATGTACCATAGAGACACTCTATTCATCTACCCCCTATAGCTTCAGCATGACAACACAGCATCACATCATGTACCACAGAGACATTCTATTCATCTACCCCCTATAGCTTCAGCATGACAACACAGCATCACATCATGTACCATAGAGACATTCTATTCATCTACCCCCTATAGCTTCAGCATGACAACACAGCAACACATGTACCATAGAGACATTCTATTCATCTACCCCCCACATTCTATTCATCTACCCCCTATAGCTTCAGCATGACAACACAGCAACACATGATGTACCATAGAGACATTCTATTCATCTACCCCCCACATTCTATGCATCTACCCCCTATAGCTTCAGCATGACAACACAGCAACACATGTACCATAGATGCATTCTATTAATCTACCCTCTATAGCTTCAGCATGACAACACAGCAACACATCATGTACCATAGAGACATTCTATTCATCTACCCCTATAGCTTCAGCATGACAACACAGCAACACATGTACCATAGAGACATTCTATTCATCTACCCCCTATAGCTTCAGCATGACAACACAGTAACACATCATGTACCATAGAGACATTCTATTCATCTACCCCCTATAGCTTCAGCATGACAACACAGCAACACATGTACCATAGAGACATTCTATTCATCTACCCCCTATAGCTTCAGCATGACAACACAGCATCACATCATGTACCATAGAGACATTCTATTCATCTACCCCCCACATTCTATTCATCTACCCCCTATAGCTTCAGCATGACAACACAGCAACACATGATGTACCATAGAGACATTCTATTCATCTACCCCCCACATTCTATGCATCTACCCCCTATAGCTTCAGCATGACAACACAGCAACACATGTACCATAGATGCATTCTATTAATCTACCCTCTATAGCTTCAGCATGACAACACAGCAACACATCATGTACCATAGAGACATTCTATTCATCTACCCCCTATAGCTTCAGCATGACAACACAGCAACACATGTACCATAGAGACATTCTATTCATCTACCCCCTATAGCTTCAGCATGACAACACAGTAACACATCATGTACCATAGAGACATTCTGTTCATCTACCCCCTATAGCTTCAGCATGACAACACAGCAACACATGTACCATAGATACATTCTATTAATATACCCCCTATAGCTTCAGCATGACAACACAGCAACACATCATGTACCATAGAGACATTCTATTCATCTACCCCCCACATTCTATTCATCTACCCCCTATAGCTTCAGCATGACAACACAGCAACACATGTACCATAGATACATTCTATTAATCTACCCCCTATAGCTTCAGCATGACAACACAGCAACACATCATGTACCAGAGACATTCTATTCATCTACTCCCTATTGCTTCAGCATGACAACACAGCAACACATGTACCATAGAGACATTCTATTCATCTACCCCCTATAGCTTCAGCATGACAACACAGCATCACATCATGTACCATAGATACATTCTATTCATCTACCCCCTATAGCTTCAACATGACAACACAGCAACACATGTACCATAGAGACATTCTATTCATCTACCCCCTATAGCTTCAGCATGACAACACAGCAACACATGTACCATAGAGACATTCTATTCATCTACCCCCTATAGCTTCAGCATGACAACACAGCATGTACCATAGAGACATTCTATTCATCTACCCCCTATAGCTTCAGCATGACAACACAGCATCACATCATGTACCATAGAGACATTCTATTCATCTACCCCCTATAGCTTCAGCATGACAACACAGCAACACATGTACCATAGAGACATTCTATTCATCTACCCCCTATAGCTTCAGCATGACAACACAGCATCACATGTACCATAGAGACATTCTATTCATCTACCCCCTATAGCTTCAGCATGACAACACAGCAACACATCATGTACCATAGAGACATTCTATTCATCTACCCCCTATAGCTTCAGCATGACAACACATCATGTACCATAGAGACATTCTATTCATCTACCCCCTATAGCTTCAGCATGACAACACATCATGTACCAGAGACATTCTATTCATCTACCCCCTATAGCTTCAGCATGACAACACAGCAACACATTATGTACCATAGAGACATTCTATTCATCTACCCCCTATAGCTTCAGCATGACAACACATCATGTACCATAGAGACATTCTATTCATCTACCCCCTATAGCTTCAGCATGACAACACAGCAACACATTATGTACCATAGAGACATTCTATTCATCTACCCCCTATAGCTTCAGCATGACAACACAGCAACACATCATGTACCATAGAGACACTCTATTCATCTACCCCCTATAGCTTCAGCATGACAACACAGCAACACATCATGTACCATAGAGACATTCTATTCATCTACCCCCTATAGCTTCAGCATGACAACACAGCATCACATGTACCATAGAGACATTCTATTCATCTACCCCCTATAGCTTCAGCATGACAACACAGCAACACATCATGTACCATAGAGACATTATATTCATCTACCCCCTATAGCTTCAGCATGACAACACATCATGTACCATAGAGACATTCTATTCATCTACCCCCTATAGCTTCAGCATGACAACACATCATGTACCAGAGACATTCTATTCATCTACTCCCTATTGCTTCAGCATGACAACACAGCAACACATGTACCATAGAGACATTCTATTCATCTACCCCCTATAGCTTCAGCATGACAACACAGCATCACATCATGTACCATAGAGACATTCTATTCATCTACCCCCTATAGCTTCAGCATGACAACACATCATGTACCATAGAGACATTCTATTCATCTACCCCCTATAGCTTCAGCATGACAACACAGCAACACATTATGTACCATAGAGACATTCTATTCATCTACCCCCTATAGCTTCAGCATGACAACACAGCAACACATCATGTACCATAGAGACATTCTATTCATCTACCCCCTATAGCTTCAGCATGACAACACATCATGTATCATAGAGACATTCTATTCATCTACCCCCTATAGCTTCAGCATGACAACACATCATGTACCATAGAGACATTCTATTCATCTACCCCCAATAGCTTCAGCATGAAAACACAGCAACACATTGGTTTAGTATTAAAATATATTTGAGGAGTGATTCAAAATTAAACAGTTGCATAGCAGAAGAAACAAACGAGCTGATGACGACGTGAAAACTATTTGGCAAATGATTTAAGGATGATGTTGGAAATCCATCGTCATGGTTTCAGAAGAATTGACAGTTGTGACAGGGATCACTAGAGAAAGGCAGTACCTGTGCTGTAGACAACCTCCACAAGTCATGGTGGTTCACAGCTCAATGATTTACACAAGTACCATTCAATTATATACATAAGTAATGATCATTTTAGCATTTCTCTTTTCCATATCTTGTCTCATGTTTCACACACAGGTAATGGTCTACAACGACAATAAGAGCCATTTTGAAATAAACGGTTTTAAAAAATGATACAGAAAAACAATTATGTCATAAAACATACCAGCAAACATTCTATACTATCAGCATTGAGCTAAAGTGGTTACTATTTCAGATAAACAGAGCCCTGATTCATCTATCCACATAGTACTATTTCAGATAAACAGAGCCCTAATTCATCTATCCACATAGTACTATTTCAGATAAACAGAGCCCTGATTCATCTATCCACATAGTACTATTTCAGATAAACAGAGCCCTGATTCATCTATCCACATAGTACTATTTCAGATAAACAGAGCCCTGATTCATCTATCCACATAGTACTATTTCAGATAAACAGAGCCCTGATTCATCTATCCACATAGTACTATTTCAGATAAACAGAGCCCTGATTCATCTATCCACATAGTACTATTTCAGATAAACAGAGCCCTGATTCATCTATCCACATATGTACTATTTCTGGACCCAAGATGGAAAAATGAAGAGAAATGATTTATTTATTGTATAAAAATGAGAAAATGTTCAACTTCAGCTCTACTGTGTATTGGCACTTAGTGAAGCCAAAACCTAACGTGTGTGAGAGCTCTAACTATGTCCACCAGTTAGTTTCAGTGAGACGTTGATATCAATGGTACAGTATGAATGTGCTTCATCTTTTAGTCCGCTTGTTTTACTACCGTATAGGGGAGAGCTGACCCTGAATAGGGACACAGTCATCATGTGAAGTGGTTCACGGCTGCACCCTAATCCCCTGCATAATGCACTACACTGAGAACCCACATCACAAATATATCAGTGACAAATACAAATCATGACAAAAACAAAGTGATTAACCAGTCATAACTAGCCAATGGCAATGCAGATTACACAGTAAGCAAACAATCGATTAAACACAGGATATGACATCATGGAACACCCTGCTTCTTCGCTCCTAGAAACTTTTTAAAAACACAAATTAACAAACTTAGTTGTGCCCATCCATCCTTTTAAAAATAATTTCATCTTGGTATGTAAAGCGTCTTTTGCATAAAGCCTGTGCCATAAAAATATATTTACATACAACACCACTCTCCTAACTCGGGTCTACTCTGGAGCACATTAAACATCTGATTCTCTGTGCAAGCTGTAAGTCATCAACACCAGGTTGTATATCATGGGACTGACAGGTATAGTTGCTATGTTGGTCAGTGGTGGTGTACCGTATATCCTCTGTAGGCTGGGTTTACAGTCTGCTAGCTCACACAGGGACTATAATGAAGGCCCTTGCTCATTCAGTCTATAGGATCCATAGAGTCAGAGAGAGAGAGAGAGAGGGAGGGAGACTGATGATTAGGGATCACCATGTCCAACTTTGGCCCAGTAGCTCTGCTCCTTTACAAGTATTTTGGCCAAAACGCAATAGTTTCCCACAGCTTCTTATGTCTCTAGGGGGAAGAGATATGTGTAGCTCTTCATGGTTGATACTGTAATAGTCTGAAGTCTGTCTCAGTCTCCGGTCCCCCTCATCTTGGTCTACAGAGTGGTCCCATAGCCCCTCCCCCTTTCTCTAGGGGTCAGAGGTTAAAGGTCGGTGACTTTGTTCTCGAGGGCGGCAGCTATCTGCTGCAGCCGCAGGGTCAGCTGTTTACTCTGGGCGGCTGGGTCCTCATCTAAAGACTGGATGATCTGGAGGGAGGGAGGGAGGGAGGGAGGGAGGGAGGGAGGGAGGGAGGGAGGGAGGGAGGGAGGGAGGGAGGGAGGGAGGGAGGGAGGGAGGGAGGGAGGGAGGGAGGGAAAAATGAGAGAGGACACAAAAGAGACACTAAACAGATTTTCCTGAGACAGCAAGTGACATTAATTTGTCTAATTTCCTACAGGATGTAGTCAACCAAGAGGATAGGGCCTTCAAACCACCAAACAAGGAAGTGAGTCCTAAGGTTCTTAACCAAGTGGATAGGGCCTTCAAACCACCAGACAAGGAAGTGGGTCCTAAGGTTCTTAACCAAGTGGATAGGGCCTTCAAACCACCAGACAAGGAAGTGAGTCCTAAGGTTCTTAACCAAGTGGATAGGGCCTTCAAACCACCAGACAAGGAAGTGGGTCCTAAGGTTCTTAACCAAGTGGATAGGGCCTTCAAACCACCAGACAAGGAAGTGGGTCCTAAGGTTCTCAACCAAGAGGATAGGGCCTTCAAGCCACCAAACTAGGAAGTGAGTCCTAAGGTTCTTAACCAAGTGGATAGGGCCTTCAAACCACCAGACAAGGAAGTGGGTCCTAAGGTTCTTAACCAAGTGGATAGGGCCTTCAAACCACCAAACAAGGAAGTGAGTCCTAAGGTTCTTAACCAAGTGGATAGGGCCTTCAAACCACCAAACAAGGAAGTGAGTCCTAAGGTTCTTAACCAAGTGGATAGGGCCTTCAAACCACCAAACAAGGAAGTGAGTCCTAAGGTTCTTAACCAAGTGGATAGGGCCTTCAAACCACCAGACAAGGAAGTGAGTCCTAAGGTTCTTAACCAAGTGGATAGGGCCTTCAAACCACCAGACAAGGAAGTGAGTCCTAAGGTTCTTAACCAAGTGGATAGGGCCTTCAAACCACCAGACAAGGAAGTGAGTCCTAAGGTTCTTAACCAAGTGGATAGGGCCTTCAAACCACCAGACAAGGAAGTGAGTCCTAAGGTTCTTAACCAAGTGAATAGGGCCTTCAAACCACCACACAAGGAAGTGAGTCCTAAGGTTTTTACCCCGTCGTAGTATTTGCTGGCATACTGGTAGAGCTGGTGCAAGGCTGCCTGGGTATTCAGCGTGTCTGTGTGTTCCTGGAGAGGACAAAGAAGGAAGGATGAATGTTATTGTTGTATTCTGATGATGCAATAGAAGACTGTCCACACACAAGTACAAACAGATGTGAGGTCACGTGTACGTACCCTGGACACCTCAGCCAGGTGTGTGTTCATGTCCTGGTCACTGACTGGGACCATCTGCTTGATTCCCTTGTAGTAACTGAGGAGAGACAGAATGATAGAGAGATGAGCTGTCTGATTGGCTGCCAGGTCCTACCAACCTATCCCCTGTGTTGTTTCTGATGCACTAGAAAGAAGAGAGTACTTCTGGTGTGTTCTGACTGCAACCTATTCTCTATATCGGCCAAGAGTACTGCAGTATCGGCTCATTTGATGGGCAGTCAATCATGAAAAGGGATGAATATGAGAGAACTCACTCGTCCACCATCTTCTTATAGGTGGAGATCTCCTTTGCATAGAGCAGCTTGTTGCTGGGAGATTCCCGGCTCAGTTTGTGTTCCGTCTTGGTGCAGGCGTCCATGAAGGTCTGAGCGATGACGGACAGCGAGGCGTCCACCACCTCCGTCACGTGCACGTCAAAGATGAAGTGAGGGTTCTTCAGAATGTTCACCCAGAAACGCATGGGCAGGCTGGGGATAGAGAACACACACATTAGCATATACACCAACACACACCGCACCGCGCAGAGCAACCCAGCATGAGAGCAAGGTGCAACAGTCGCAGGCTATCCAAACTAAAAGCCAACTCCTTCCCATCTAATTTAACAAGATCACAGATCCCTTTTCCTTCTGCCTCACAGACAAGCTGAGTCACTCAAACCCAGACATCTGAACTCAACCCAGGAAAGCACAACTAAACAGGTATATGGCTGAATGAAGCCTAATAAAGCAGCCTCAGTCCAAAAATAAATCCTGTTCCAGTGGTGTGATGCTCCTCCTCTGAGAAGGACTAGAAGTGCTGTGTTATTAAAATGCTGACTGGGGGAGCCTGCAGGGGTAATCTGATCTCCATCTCCCTCTGAATCACGCTGACTGGGGGAGCCTGCAGGGGTACTCTGATCTCCATCTGAATCAGCCTTGGTCCAGTGAATTCCTAATGACCCGTCCGTCCGTCCGTCCGTCCGTCCGTCCGTGAGAAAGAGTGTGTGAGTGTCTCATCCTCCAGGTCACCTCCGGGTACACCGAGCTACAGCCTCTTTAAGAATTTATATTTGTTGGCTGGATGCTCACTCTTCCGCTCAAGGTCTTACGTTCTCTCCCTCCATCTGTCTCTTTCCTCTCCGTCCCCTCTAGCCAGCTCAGCTTCACACCTGCTCTAACCCCTACAAACCTCTTCTTGACTGGAGAACAGGCCTGGGGAACATTATCCAGGATACTGGGGGAGAATTAACAAGCCTTTTTAGCTGAATCACATTCACTGAACGCCCTCATTTAATTGGCTTGCTGATGTCCCCTCTTGCTGATATGCAGGAGAGGGGTGGGAGAGAGAGAAAGGGAGAGGGTGGGAGAGAGAGAAAGGGAGAGGGAGGGAGAGAGAAAGAGGGTTAGTAAGTGTGTGAAACAGGAGAGAGACATCTAGGAAGGGACTGAGAATGGAGAGAGGAGAGAAACAGGGGAAGAGTAGGTGAGTGAAAGAAGAGACGATGGATAGTGAGAGAGATGTCTCTGGAGTCTAATGAATTCAGTCGTTCATCTCCTCATCCTGACTAGAGATCTTACTCTGCCACTCATCCCCAGCTGTCAATCCAATACACATCACAAGCACCATCTATATTTAATGGTTCCCATCAACAGGAGTTCACTAATTCACTCTGATAACTTTCAGGGGTTTCAGGCGAGTTAGGACAGTCAGACCCTAGGACTACAACACGGTAAGGAGGAGTCAGACCCTAGGACTACAACACGGTAAGGAGTCAGACCCTAGGACTACAACACGGTAAGGAGGAGTCAGACCCTAGGACTACAACACGTTAAGGAGGAGTCAGACCCTAGGACTACAACATGGTAAGGAGGAGTCAGACCCTAGGACTACAACACGGTAAGGAGGAGTCAGACCCTAGGACTACAACATGGTAAGGAGGAGTCAGACCCTAGGACTACAACACGGTAAGGAGGAGTCAGACCCTAGGACTACAACACGGTAAGGAGGAGTCAGACCCTAGGACTACAACACGGTAAGGAGGAGTCAGACCCTAGGACTACAACACGGTAAGGAGGAGTCAGACCCTAGGACTACAACACGGTAAGGAGAAGTCAGACCCTAGGACTACAACATGGTAAGGAGGAGTCAGACCCTAGGACTACAACACGTTAAGGAAGAGTCAGACCCTAGGACTACAACATGGTAAGGAAGAGTCAGACCCTAGGACTACAACATGGTAAGGAGGAGTCAGACCCTAGGACTACAACACGGTAAGGAGAAGTCAGACCCTAGGACTACAACACGGTAAGGAGTCAGACCCTAGGACTACAACACGGTGAGGAGGAGTCAGACCCTAGGACTACAACACGGTGAGGAGGAGTCAGACCCTAGGACTACAACACGGTGATGAGGAGTCAGACCCTAGGACTACAACACGGTGAGGAGGAGTCAGACCCTAGGACTACAACACGGTAAGGAGGAGTCAGACCCTAGGACTACAACACGGTAAGGAGAAGTCAGACCCTAGGACTACAACACGGTAAGGAGAAGTCAGACCCTAGGACTACAACACGGTGAGGAGGAGTCAGACCCTAGGACTACAACACGGTGAGGAGGAGTCAGACCGTAGGACTACAACACGGTGAGGAGGAGTCAGACCCTAGGACTACAACACGGTGAGGAGGAGTCAGACCCTAGGACTACAACACGGTGATGAGGAGTCAGACCCTAGGACTACAACACGGTGAGGAGGAGTCAGACCCTAGGACTACAACACGGCAAGGAGGAGTCAGACCCTAGGACTACAACACGGTAAGGAGAAGTCAGACCCTAGGACTACAACACGGTAAGGAGGAGTCAGACCCTAGGACTACAACACGGTGAGAAGCAGTCAAGTGTAGGAGAAGGTTGGAGGTACTGAACTATTGTGTGTATACAGTGTGCATATCTGTGGGTGTGGTTACGTGCATGCATGTGTGTGTGTTTTTGTGTCAGTGTGTGTGTGTACAGTGTTCATATGCGTGTGTGTTTTTGTGTCAGTTTGTGTGTGTGCAGTGTTCATATGCGTGTGTGTTTTTGTGTCAGTGTGTGTGTGTGTACAGTGTTCATATGTGTGTGTGTTTTTGTGTCAGTGTGTGTGTGTACAGTGTTCATATGCGTGTGTGTTTTTGTGTCAGTGTGTGTGTGTGTGTGTACAGTGTTCATATGCGTGTGTGTTTTTGTGTCAGTGTGTGTGTGTGTGTGTACAGTGTTCATATGCGTGTGTGTTTTTGTGTCAGTGTGTGTGTGTGTGTGTGTGTACAGTGTTCAAATACGTGTGTGTGTGTGTGTGTGTGTGTGTGTGTGTGTGTGTGTGTGTGTGTGTGTGTGTGTGTGTGTGTGTGTGTGTGTGTGTGTGTGTGTGTGTGTGTGTGTGTACAGTGTTCATATGCGTGTGTGTGTGTGTGTGTGTGTGTGTGTGTGTGTGTGTGTGTGTGTGTGTGTGTGTGTGTGTGTGTGTGTGTGTGTGTGTGTGTGTGTGTGTGTGTGTGTGTGTGTGTGTGTGTGTGTGTGTGTGTATTTTTGTGTCAGTGTGTGTGTGTGTGTGTGTGTACAGTGTTCAAATGCGTGTGTGTCAGTGTGTGTGTGTATACAGTGTTCATATGCGTGTGTGTTTTTGTGTCAGTGTGTGTGTGTGTGTGTGTGTGTGTGTGTGTGTGTGTGTGTGTGTGTGTGTGTGTGTGTGTGTGTGTGTGTGTGTGTGTGTGTGTGTGTGTGTGTGTGTGTGTGTGTGTGTGTGTGTACAGTGTTCAAATGCGTGTGTGTCAGTGTGTGTGTGTATACAGTGTTCATATGCGTGTGTGTTTTTGTGTCAGTGTGTGTGTGTGTGTGTGTACAGTGTTCATATGCGTGTGTGTGTGTGTGTGTGTGTGTGTGTGTGTGTGTGTGTGTGTGTGTGTGTGTGTGTGTGTGTGTGTGTGTGTGTGTGTGTGTGTGTGTGTGTGTGTGTGTGTGTGTGTGTGTACCTGTTGGTCTTCCAGATATGGACGGTCTCCTCCTCAACGTTGTGGTGTTTCAGAGCCTGCTCATCCAGGAAGTCAAAGTGTGTGTGTGTGTGTGTGTGTGTGTGTGTGTGTGTGTGTGTGTGTGTGTGTACAGTGTTCAAATGCGTGTGTGTCAGTGTGTGTGTGTATACAGTGTTCATATGCGTGTGTGTTTTTGTGTCAGTGTGTGTGTGTGTGTGTGTACAGTGTTCATATGTGTGTGTGTGTGTGTGTGTGTGTGTGTGTGTGTGTGTGTGTGTGTGTGTGTGTGTGTGTGTGTGTGTGTGTGTGTGTGTGTGTGTGTGTGTGTGTGTGTGTGTGTACCTGTTGGTCTTCCAGATATGGACGGTCTCCTCCTCAACGGTGTCGTGTTTCAGAGCCTGCTCATCCAGGAAGTCAAAGTGTGTGTGTGTGTGTGTGTGTGTGTGTGTGTGTGTGTGTGTGTGTGTGTGTGTGTGTGTGTGTGTGTGTGTGTGTGTGTGTGTGTGTGTGTGTGTACCTGTTGGTCTTCCAGATATGGACGGTCTCCTCCTCAACGGTGTCGTGTTTCAGAGCCTGCTCATCCAGGAAGTCAAAGAAGTATTTAACAGCAGGAGGAACCACCGCTCCAGAACACAACACACTGCGGAAGAAATCATCCACAAACTGCTGCAGAGTACCCTGCAACACACCGAGGACACACACACATTAGGACACACGCAGTAGGACATATCCAGAGAGACTTCATCTTAAGATAGCTAGGTGGGACAACCACATATCATATTAGGTGTGTTATCAGTAGACAGTATCTGACAGACACGGATAAAAATCCTCTCACATTAAGTACACCAACATACACTTACACTCACTCTATCAGTGTGTCTCCTGTCCACCCACTCAATCAGTGTGTCTCCTGTCCACCCACTCTATCAGTGTGTCTCCTGTCCACCCACCCAATCAGTGTGTCTCCTGTCCACCCACTCTATCAGTGTGTCTCCTGTCCACCCACTCTATCAGTGTGTCGCCTGTCCACCCACCCAATCAGTGTGTCTCCTGTCCACCCACTCTATCAGTGTGTCTCCTGTCCACCCACCCAATCAGTGTGTCTCCTGTCCACCCACTCTATCAGTGTGTCTCCTGTCCACCCACTCTATCAGTGTGTCTCCTGTCCACCCACTCTATCAGTGTGTCTCCTGTCCACCCACTCTATCAGTGTGTCTCCTGTCCACCCACTCTATCAGTGTGTCTCCTGTCCACCCACTCTATCAGTGTGTCTCCTGTCCACCCACTCTATCAGTGTGTCTCCTGTCCACCCACTCTATCAGTGTGTCTCCTGTCCACCCACTCAATCAGTGTGTCTCCTGTCCACCCACCCAATCAGTGTGTCGCCTGTCCACCCACCCAATCAGTGTGTCTCCTGTCCACCCACCCAATCAGTGTGTCTCCTGTCCACCCACCCAATCAGTGTGTCTCCTGTCCACCCACCCAATCAGTGTGTCTCCTGTCCACCCACCCAATCAGTGTGTCTCCTGTCCACCCACCCAATCAGTGTGTCTCCTGTCCACCCACCCAATCAGTGTGTCTCCTGTCCACCCACCCAATCAGTGCGTCGCCTGTCCACCCACCCACCCACCCAATCAGTGCTACATCTTCTACATGTTCCGGGTCAAATCAGTAATGTAGGAGTAATTCTGCACTGTGCTAAAGGTGTTATAACCCTATTATAACTGCTATATGTAGTACTATAACTGTTAGTAGTGCTATAACTGCTCTACTTAGTGCTATAACTGCTGTAGGTAATGTAGTTATCAGACTGACTTACCTTGACAGAGAGCAGTCGTGTCAGGTAGATCTCAGCGATGGCTTTAGTCGTGGCCTTGGCCTTCAAACTTCCTCTCTTAGATTTGACCTCATCCAGCTCGTCTGCTGGCCGCACCAGGTGGAACACCTTGTCATCTTCCAACAGGGCGTTTTCTACAGGGACACCAGGGACATGTTCAGTGGGCATCAAACGGAAGACAACAGACTCAAACAGGGTTGGACAACCTCAACTCTTTTTTGTTTCCTCATGCAAACGGTTTGTCCATAATGAACACGACCCAAAGTTGAGAAGTTTTTCCAAGATGCTGATCTCAGGTCAGTAGCGCATTACCCACCCTGATAGTTAAGGTTAGGAGGACACGTAGGCTGATCCTAGATCTGTGCCTAGGGATAACATACTGAGGATATAATGAAATCGGACTCACTTTCTTCATGGCTATCCTGGTTCTGGTGGAACTGGCGATGGGTGTGAAGCACTCTGGACAGCACCAGCGTGGCATTGTCTCTCACCTGAAACACACAGTACCACATATAGTTAACACAGTACCGTACCACATATAGTTAACACAGTACCACATATAGTTAACACAGTACCACATATAGTTAACACAGTACCACATATAGTTAACACAGTACCACATATAGTTAACACAGTACCACATATAGTTAACACAGTACCACATATAGTTAACACAGTACCACATATAGTTAACACAGTACCACATATAGTTAACACATTACCACATATAGTTAACACAGTACCGTACCACATATAAACTCAGCAAAAAAAAATTAACGTCCCATTTCACGACTCTGTCTTTCAAAGATAATTCGTAAAAATCCAAATAACTTCACAGATCTTCATTGTAAAGGGTTAATCACCGTTTAGGCCCTTCTCCCCGATTGCTCAGTTTGACCACTGTGTTCTTGGGGACCTTCAATGCTGCATCATTTTTCCCCCTGGTACCCTTCCTCAGATCTGTGCCTTGACACAATCCTGTCTCGGAGCACTAGAGACAATTTCTTAGACCTCAATGGCTTAGTTATTGCTCTGACATGCACTGTCAACAGTGGGACCTTATATAAAAAGGTGTGTGCCTTTCCAAATCATGTCTAATTAATTGAATTTACTACAGGTGGACTCCAATCAAGTTGTAGAAACATCTAAAGGATGATCAATGGAAACAGGAGGCATCGGAGCTCAATTTCGAGACTCATAGCAAAGGTCTGAATACTTATGTAAATAATGTATTAAAAAAATATATATATATATATATATATATATATATATATATATATATATATATATATATATATACACAAATGTGCAAGAATGTTTTTAAAAAACTGTTTACGCTTTGTCATTACAGGGCATTGTGTGTAGATTGCTTGGGGGATTTTTTATTCTTTTAAATTATTTAAACTATTTTAGAATAAGTCAGGGGGTCTGAATACTTTCTGTATAGTTAACACAGTACAGAAACATATAGTTTGAGTTTCACATAGTTTCATTAAACTGTGAAATAGCAAAACCCAGCATTTCAACGGAATATCTGGCATGCTGAACTCCGAACATCTTTAGCCCAGGAACAATTCAAGGTTAATAAAGCCAGCCAGCCCTGATAGATATTCACATGAACTATACAGTAAGCTGAGAAGATATTCTGAGAGAACACGAATACAAGGCTGAAGTCCTCAGCCAGCCACTCACGTTGTAATGTGCCAGGGTGTTGAGTCTCTTCCACCTGCCCTCCTTCTGTGATGTCAGGTCCATGTCAGACAGGATCTGCCCTGTAGAACCAGGCCGCCACTCTGTGGACGGGGTGGGAAGTGACCCTTATACATTACAATATTACTGAAAGGTATGGTTGAAGTCAGAAGTTTACATACACCTTAGCCAAATACATTTAAACTCAGTTTTTCACAATTCCTGACATTTAATACGAGTAAAAATTCCCTTTCTTAGGTCAGTTAGGATCACCACTTCATTTAAGAATGTGAAATTTCAGAATAATAGTAGAGATAATGATTTATTTCAGTTTTAATTTCTTTCATCACATTCCCAGTGGATCAGAAGTTTACATACACTCAATCAGTATTTGGTAGCATTGTCTTCAAATTGTTTCACTTGGGTCAAACGTTATGGGTAGCCTACCACAAGCTTCCCACAATAAGCTGGGTGAATTTTGGCCCATTCCTCCTGACAGAGCTGGTGTAACTGAGTCAGGTTTGTAGGCCTCCTTGCTTGCACACGCTTCTTCAGTTCTGCCCACAAATTTTCTTTAGGATTGAGGTCAGGGCTTTGTGATGGCCACTCCAATACCTTGCCTTTGTTGCCCTTAAGCCATTTTGCCACAACTTTGGAAGTAAGCTTGGGGTCATTATCCATTTGGAAGACCCATTTACGACCAAGCTTTAACTTCCTGACTGATGTCTTGAGATGTTGCTTCAAAATATCCACAATCTTCTTTCCTCATGATGCCATCTATTTTGTAAAGTGCACCAGTCCCTCCTGCAGCAAAGCACCCCCACAACATGATGCTGCCACCCCCGTGCTTCACGGTTGGGATGGGGTTCTTTGGTTTGCAAGCCTCCCGCTTTTTACTCCAAACATAACGATGAGCATTACGGACAAACAGTTATATTTGTGTTTCATCAGACCAGAGGACATTTCTTCAAAAAGTACGATCTTTGTCCCCATGTGCAGTTGCAAACCGTAGTCTGACTTTTTTTTTAATGGTGGTTTTGGAGAAGTGGCTCCTTCCTTGCTGAGTGGCCTTTCAGGTTATGTCGATATAGGACTCGTTTTACTGTGGATATTGATACTTTTGTACAGGTTTCCTCCAGCATCTTCACAAGGTCCTTTGCTGTTGTTCTGGGATTGATTTGCTCTTTTCGCACCAAAGTATGTTAATCTCTAGGAGACAGAACGCATCTCCTCCCTGAGCGGTATGATGGCTGTGTGGTCCCATAGTGTTTATACTTGTGTACTATTGATTGTACAGATGAACGTGGTACCTTCAGGCGTTTGGAAATTGCGGCCAAGAATGAACCAGACTTGTGGAGGTCTACAATTTTTTCTGAGGTGTTGGCTGATTTATTTAGATTTTCCCATGATGTCAAGCAAAGAGGCACTGAGTTTGAAGGTAGGCCTTGAAATACATCCACAGGTACACCTCCAATTGACTCAAATGATGTCAATTAGCCTATCAGAAGCTTCTAATGTCATCACATATTTTTCTGGAAATTCCAAAGCTGTTTAAAGGCACAGTCAACTTAGTGTATGTAAACTTCTGACCCACTGGAATTATGATATAGTGAATTATAAGTGAAATAATCTGCCTGTAAACAATTGTTGGAAAATGACTTGTGTCATGTACAAAGTAAATGTACTAACAGACTTGCCAAAACTATAGTTTGTTAAGAAGACATTTGTGGAGTAGTTGAAAAACGAGTTTTAATGACTCCAACCTAAGTGGATGTAAACTTCTGACTTCAACTGTATGTAGACTAACGTACATGCAAAAATATGAAACTCATTGTTGTTTCCCCCAACTCTTAGCACAGGATAACAGTGGTAGAACCATGCGTGTTCTCACCAAGAGCAACACTGTCCACCTTGGGTCTCTGTGAGTAGGGCAGGTTGCGGTACACCTGTTCAATGATCTTCTCCTTCACCTGAGAGATGGTGTCACAGTTTAGCACCTTCACCGGCGTCACGTCTGGTCCCTCGCCGTGCACCAGCACCTGCAGGGTCTGGTTGGACACACACAGCTGTCAATCATCTATCATCCAGAATCACACTGACCTCATGATTAGGTCACACCCATTTGTTTTGGTACATGCTAGCAACATGTTGGGTATAGCTGTCTTAAACAGCATTCTGTAGATTCATTTGCCTTGTGTGTATTGATTATCGGACTAAAATACGGTTTATTGCCTAAATGAATGAAAAACAGCATGGGGAGAGAAGACTTGAAACATGATGTCTCTCTATCAGTTTTCCCATAAATCACTGAGATGATTTCTCATCCAGATGATGACACGCTGTTTTCACAGAAGTCAATTACGAGAGCCAATCATATTACAGGGTACGTTACGAAACCCAATCATATTAGAGGGTCCATTATGAGAGCCAATCATATTACAGGGTTCGTTAAACCAACCTTATCAGTGGAGTCTGATGGAAACATTTACCTCTAGCCCATCTCTGCTCCTTATTGAGCTCTCTCTCCGCCCTCTCTCTCAACGCTCTCTGTCTCTCAACGCTCTCTGTCTCTCAACGCTCTCTGTCTCTCAACGCTCTCTGTCTCTCAACGCTCTCTGTCTCTCAACGCTCTCTGTCTCTCAACGCTCTCTGTCTCTCAACGCTCTCTGTCTCTCAACGCTCTCTGTCTCTCAACGCTCTCTGTCTCTCAACGCTCTCTGTCTCTCAACGCTCTCTGTCTCTCAACGCTCTCTGTCTCTCAACGCTCTCTGTCTCTCAACGCTCTCTGTAACTCAACGCTCTCGGTAACTCAACGCTCTCGGTAACTCAACGCTCTCGGGTAACTCAACGCTCTCGGGTAACTCAACGCTCTCGGGTAACTCAACGCTCTCGGTCTCTCTCTCCTCACTGAGCTCTGAGACTCTGCTCAAAGTCAATATTCCATGTGATGTTAGTGGACATCTACAGTCACTATGTGTCCTGGGTCAAGTACGCATCACAATAATACACAGAGTGAGAACATCCATAGAGGAGCAGGTACCAGTGTGAGTAGAGGGCATTAGGACTAGATCACAGGAGCCAGAGGAGATGGTTAGACGTGATAAGACAGCCAGTGTTCTTGTATTGAGGGCTTGTGTCGTAGAATTACAAAATCAGTAGTAGAGTGGTTATAGCTGGAGCATCCAGTTCACTCAAAATGGCTGCTGGTTCACCCAGCATGGTGTGCTGCTTTGAATAGGAATATCTCTTCTATTAATTGTAATTCTTTGAGGGTGCAGTACAGTGTGTAGTAACCAGGACGCAGTACTCCACGTCGTCCCCTAGGATCCCCGTGTCGTTCAGAATGTACCTACCAGGACGCAGTACTCCACGTCGTCCCCTAGGAGCCCCATGTCGTTCAGAGTGTACTCACCAGGACGCAGTACTCCACGTCGTCCCCTAGGAGCCCCGTGTCGTTCAGAGTGTACTCACCAGACGCAGTACTCCACGTCGTCCCCTAGGAGCCCCGTGTCGTTCAGAGTGTACTCACCAGGACGCAGTACTCCACGTCGTCCCCTAGGAGCCCCGTGTCGTTCAGAGTGTACTCACCAGGACGCAGTACTCCACGTCGTCCCCTAGGAGCCCCGTGTCGTTCAGAGTGTACTCACCAGGACGCAGTACTCCACGTCGTCCCCTAGGAGCCCCGTGTCGTTCAGAGTGTACTCACCAGGACGCAGTACTCCACGTCGTCCCCTAGGAGCCCCGTGTCGTTCAGAGTGTACTTGGCCTTCTTCATCTTAGCGTCCACTGGGCCCTTCTCTACCTGGTGCTTGATGGCCTTGAACAACTTGTATAGGGGTTCGCCCGCAGAGTCCTACACACACAAAGTGAAGATGCACACACACACACAGTGAAGATGCACACACACACACAGTGAGAGGGGAGGGAGCTCATCAGTTCTAATGAGACCATTCTCTCAGTGTAATTACTGAAGATACGGCTCCATGTTCACTGTCACACATGACTGATTGTTTAAAAAGCGCTTTAATCCTAAAATCAATAAGAATAAATAAATTGGAACATTTCATCTAAAACATTAGAAGAAATGGAGAGCGAGAGAGAGAGGGGCGAGAGAGAGGAGCGAGAGAGAGAGAGGAGCGAGAGAGAGAGAGGAGCGAGAGAGAGAGAGGAGCGAGAGAGAGAGAGGAGCGAGAGAGAGAGAGGGGCGAGAGAGAGAGAGGGGCGAGAGAGAGAGAGGGACGAGAGAGAGAGAGGGACGAGAGAGAGAGAGGGGCGAGAGAGAGAGAGGGACGAGAGAGAGGGACGAGAGAGAGGGACGAGAGAGAGGGGCGAGAGAGAGTAGCGAGAGAGAGAGGAGCGAGAGAGAGTAGCGAGAGAGAGAGGAGAGAGAGAGGAGCGAGAGAGAGAGGAGCGAGAGAGAGAGGAGCGAGAGAGAGGAGCGAGAGAGAGGGGCGAGAGAGGAGCGAGAGAGAGGAGCGAGAGAGAGGGGCGAGAGAGAGAGGGGCGAGAGAGAGGAGCGAGAGAGAGGGGCGAGAGAGAGGAGCGAGAGAGAGAGGAGCGAGAGAGAGAGGAGCGAGAGAGAGGAGCGAGAGAGAGGAGCAAGAGAGAGGAGCGAGAGAGAGGAGCGAGAGAGAGAGGGGCGAGAGAGAGAGGGGTGAGAGAGAGAGGGGTGAGAGAGAGAGGGGCGAGAGAGAGAGAGAGGAGCGAGAGACAGAGAGAGGAGCGAGAGACAGAGAGAGGAGCGAGAGAGAGAGAGAGGAGCGAGAGAGAGAGAGAGAGAGAGGAGAGAGAGAGAGAGAGAGGAGCGAGAGAGAGAGAGAGAGGAGCGAGAGAGAGAGAGAGAGGAGCGAGAGAGAGAGAGAGAGAGGAGCGAGAGAGAGAGAGAGAGAGAGAGAGAGAGAGAGAGAGGAGCGAGAGAGAGAGAGAGAGAGAGGAGCGAGAGAGAGAGAGAGAGAGGAGCGAGAGAGAGAGAGAGAGAGAGAGAGGGTTTAAAAGAGCAGGTTTGAATGAACAAGGTGAGTCTCACCCTGAGGAACTGATACAGACAGATGGACATCCAGTTACACAGCATCCTCTCCACCACCGTCTCTGACCTGTACACACAGTCAACATGTTAACTACTGTCTCTGACCTGTACACACAGTCAACATGTTAACTACTGTCTGACCTGTACACACAGTCAACATGTTAACTACTGTCTCTGACCTGTACACACAGTCAACATGTTAACTACTGTCTCTGACCTGTACACACAGTCAACATGTTAACTACTGTCTGACCTGTACACACAGTCAACATGTTAACTACTGTCTGACCTGTACACACAGTCAGCATGTTAACTACTGTCTGACCTGTACACACACAGTCAACATGTTAACTACTGTCTCTGACCTGTACACACACAGTCAACATGTTAACTACTGTCTGACCTGTACACACAGTCAACATGTTAACTACTGTCTGACCTGTACACACACAGTCAACATGTTAACTACTGTCTGACCTGTACACACACAGTCAACATGTTAACTACTGTCTGACCTGTACACACACAGTCAACATGTTAACTACTGGCTGACCTGTACACACAGTCAACATGTTAACTACTGTCTCTGACCTGTACACACAGTCAACATGTTAACTACTGGCTGACCTGTACACACAGTCAACATGTTAACTACTGTCTGACCTGTACACACAGTCAACATGTTAACTACTGTCTGACCTGTACACACACAGTCAACATGTTAACTACTGTCTGACCTGTACACACACAGTCAACATGTTAACTACTGTCTCTGACCTGTACACACAGTCAACATGTTAACTACTGTCTGACCTGTACACACAGTCAACATGTTAACTACTGTCTCTGACCTGTACACACACAGTCAACATGTTAACTACTGTCTCTGACCTGTACACACAGTCAACATGTTAACTACTGTCTCTGACCTGTACACACAGTCAACATGTTAACTACTGTCTCTGACCTGTACACACACAGTCAACATGTTAACTACTGTCTGACCTGTACACACACAGTCAACATGTTAACTACTGTCTGACCTGTACACACACAGTCAACATGTTAACTACTGTCTGACCTGTACACACACAGTCAACATGTTAACTACTGTCTCTGACCTGTACACACAGTCAACATGTTAACTACTGTCTCTGACCTGTACACACACAGTCAACATGTTAACTACTGTCTGACCTGTACACACACAGTCAACATGTTAACTACTGTCTGACCTGTACACACAGTCAACATGTTAACTACTGTCTGACCTGTACACACACAGTCAACATGTTAACTACTGTCTGACCTGTACACACACAGTCAACATGTTAACTACTGTCTGACCTGTACACACACAGTCAACATGTTAACTACTGGCTGACCTGTACACACAGTCAACATGTTAACTACTGTCTCTGACCTGTACACACAGTCAACATGTTAACTACTGTCTCTGACCTGTACACACAGTCAACATGTTAACTACTGTCTGACCTGTACACACAGTCAACATGTTAACTACTGTCTCTGACCTGTACACACAGTCAACATGTTAACTACTGTCTGACCTGTACACACAGTCAACATGTTAACTACTGTCTGACCCGTACACACAGTCAACATGTTAACTACTGTCTGACCTGTACACACAGTCAACATGTTAACTACTGTCTGACCTGTACACACAGTCAACATGTTAACTACTGTCTCTGACCTGTACACACAGTCAACATGTTAACTACTGTCTCTGACCTGTACACACAGTCAACATGTTAACTACTGGCTGACCTGTACACACAGTCAACATGTTAACTACTGTCTGACCTGTACACACACAGTCAGCATGTTAACTACTGGCTGACCTGTACACACAGTCAACATGTTAACTACTGTCTGACCTGTACACACAGTCAACATGTTAACTACTGTCTGACCTGTACACACACAGTCAACATGTTAACTACTGTCTGACCTGTACACACACAGTCAACATGTTAACTACTGTCTCTGACCTGTACACACAGTCAACATGTTAACTACTGTCTGACCTGTACACACAGTCAACATGTTAACTACTGTCTCTGACCTGTACACACACAGTCAACATGTTAACTACTGTCTCTGACCTGTACACACAGTCAACATGTTAACTACTGTCTCTGACCTGTACACACAGTCAACATGTTAACTACTGTCTCTGACCTGTACACACACAGTCAACATGTTAACTACTGTCTGACCTGTACACACACAGTCAACATGTTAACTACTGTCTGACCTGTACACACACAGTCAACATGTTAACTACTGTCTGACCTGTACACACACAGTCAACATGTTAACTACTGTCTCTGACCTGTACACACAGTCAACATGTTAACTACTGTCTCTGACCTGTACACACACAGTCAACATGTTAACTACTGTCTGACCTGTACACACACAGTCAACATGTTAACTACTGTCTGACCTGTACACACAGTCAACATGTTAACTACTGTCTGACCTGTACACACACAGTCAACATGTTAACTACTGTCTGACCTGTACACACACAGTCAACATGTTAACTACTGTCTGACCTGTACACACACAGTCAACATGTTAACTACTGGCTGACCTGTACACACAGTCAACATGTTAACTACTGTCTCTGACCTGTACACACAGTCAACATGTTAACTACTGTCTCTGACCTGTACACACAGTCAACATGTTAACTACTGTCTGACCTGTACACACAGTCAACATGTTAACTACTGTCTCTGACCTGTACACACAGTCAACATGTTAACTACTGTCTGACCTGTACACACAGTCAACATGTTAACTACTGTCTGACCCGTACACACAGTCAACATGTTAACTACTGTCTGACCTGTACACACAGTCAACATGTTAACTACTGTCTGACCTGTACACACAGTCAACATGTTAACTACTGTCTCTGACCTGTACACACAGTCAACATGTTAACTACTGTCTCTGACCTGTACACACAGTCAACATGTTAACTACTGTCTGACCTGTACACACACAGTCAGCATGTTAACTACTGTCTGACCTGTACACACACAGTCAGCATGTTAACTACTGTCTGACCCGTACACACAGTCAACATGTTAACTACTGTCTGACCTGTACACACAGTCAACATGTTAACTACTGTCTGACCTGTACACACACAGTCAGCATGTTAACTACTGTCTGACCCGTACACACAGTCAACATGTTAACTACTGTCTGACCTGTACACACAGTCAACATGTTAACTACTGTCTGACCTGTACACACAGTCAACATGTTAACTACTGTCTCTGACCTGTACACACAGTCAACATGTTAACTACTGTCTGACCTGTACACACAGTCAACATGTTAACTACTGTCTGACCTGTACACACACAGTCAGCATGTTAACTACTGTCTGACCCGTACACACAGTCAACATGTTAACTACTGTCTGACCTGTACACACAGTCAACATGTTAACTACTGTCTGACCTGTACACACACAGTCAGCATGTTAACTACTGTCTGACCCGTACACACAGTCAACATGTTAACTACTGTCTGACCTGTACACACAGTCAACATGTTAACTACTGTCTGACCCGTACACACAGTCAACATGTTAACTACTGTCTGACCTGTACACACAGTCAACATGTTAACTACTGTCTGACCTGTACACACACAGTCAGCATGTTAACTACTGTCTGACCCGTACACACAGTCAACATGTTAACTACTGTCTGACCTGTACACACAGTCAACATGTTAACTACTGTCTGACCCGTACACACAGTCAACATGTTAACTACTGTCTGACCTGTACACACAGTCAACATGTTAACTACTGTCTGACCTGTACACACAGTCAACATGTTAACTACTGTCTCTGACCTGTACACACAGTCAACATGTTAACTACTGTCTCTGACCTGTACACACAGTCAGCATGTTAACTACTGTCTGACCTGTACACACAGTCAACATGCTAACTACGGTCTCTGACCTGTACACACAGTCAACATGTTAACTACTGTCTGACCTGTACACACACAGTCAGCATGTTAACTACTGTCTGACCTGTACACACAGTCAACATGTTAACTACTGTCTGACCTGTACACACAGTCAGCATGTTAACTACTGTCTGACCTGTACACACAGTCAACATGTTAACTACTGTCTCTGACCTGTACACACAGTCAACATGTTAACTACTGTCTGACCTGTACACACAGTCAACATGTTAACTACTGTCTCTGACCTGTACACACACAGTCAGCATGTTAACTACTGTCACCACCTGGGTTTACTAGGCACCATACCAAAACACTAAGCAACAGAGAGATACTATCGAACCTTGTCCAATAACAAATGCCTGTTTTCATGAAGACAAGCCTGATTGGAAGGCAGGGTGTGTCTCACCTGCGCAGCATGAGTTTGGGGTTCTTGCTGTGCACATATTCCTCCATCAGTTCCAGCAGCAGGCTTCTCATGATGTCTGTGTAGTACTCTAGTTTACCATGCAGAGCCACGGTCAGTAACGAGGCAAAGTAGACCCTGGACCTGGCATTAAAGTCTGGACGGCCCTCCAAGGTCTTGATGAACTGAACACACAGAGACCGCAACAGAGAGATGGGGTTAGCAACTCAGTATAACGCTATAGAACATCTGTAGGTATAGAACGACCGCAATACTCAAACTATCTTGGCACAGGTACTTTAGACAGGCAGGCAGACAGACTAACAGACAGGCAGACAGAGCCAGACCGACAGGGAGAGAAACAGTCAGTCATCTCAGCTAGCTGAGTAAACCTACATTGATGAGGAAGGTCTTAGAGTTGAGCAGGTTCGAGAACTGGTTGAGGGCCTGAGCTACGATGACCTTCCGTCCCTCGGGGATGTCCAGCTTGCCAGTGATCATGACGTCGTTGTCCCCGTCTTTAGAGGGCAGGAAGAAGACCCGGTCTGTGTAGGTCTTATAGTCCAGGAAGGGGATCCTGGCCTCACTCAGGTCATTGGTCTGGTCCTCCATCTCAATCATCAGGTCTGGAGGAAGATACAGAACACAACAAGACTAGCTCCTAGGAGAACCCAAACGCAACAAGACTAGCTCCTAGTAGAACCCAAACGCAACAAGACTAGCTCCTAGTAGAACCCAAACGCAACAACAAGACTAGCTCCTAGTAGAACCCAAACGCAACAACAAGACTAGCTCCTAGTAGAACCCAAACGCAACAACAAGACTAGCTCCTAGTAGAACCCAAACGCAACAACAAGACTAGCTCCTAGTAGAACCCAAATGCAACAACAAGACTAGCTCCTAGTAGAACCCAAATGCAACAAGACTAGCTCCTAGTAGAACCCAAACGCAACAACAAGACTAGCTCCTAGGAGAACCCAAACGCAACAACAAGACTAGCTCCTAGGAGAACCCTAACTGAACTCTAACTGACCTAAAACAGATAATTTTTACGAGGATTAAATGTCAGGAATTGTGAAAAACTGAGTTTAAATGTATTTTGCTGAGGTGTATGTAAACTTCAATCTTCAACTGTATATATTACCTCGACTAACCGGTGGTCCAGCACATTGACTCTGTACCGGTACCCCTGTATATAGTCTCCACATTGACTCTGTACCGGTACCCCTGTATATAGTCTCCACATTGACTCTGTACCGGTACCCCTGTATATAGTCTCCACATTGACTCTGTACCGGTACCCCTGTATATAGTCTCCACATCGACTCTGTACCGGTACCCCTGTATATAGCCTCCACATTGACTCTGTACCCGTACCCCTGTATATAGCCTCCACATTGACTCTGTAACGGTACCCCTGTATATAGTCTCCACATTGACTCTGTACCGGTACCCCTGTATATAGTCTCCACATTGACTCTGTACCGGTACCCCTGTATATAGTCTCCACATTGACTCTGTACCGGTACCCCTGTATATAGCCTCCACATTGACTCTGTACCCGTACCCCTGTATATAGCCTCCACATTGACTCTGTAACGGTACCCCTGTATATAGTCTCCACATTGACTCTGTACCGGTACCCCTGTATATAGTCTCCACATTGACTCTGTACCGGTACCCCTGTATATAGTCTCCACATTGACTCTGTACCGGTACCCCTGTATACAGTCTCCACATCGACTCTGTACCGGTACCCCTGTATACAGTCTCCACATTGACTCTGTACCGGTACCCCTGTATATAGTCTCCACATTGACTCTGTACCGGTACCCCTGTATATAGTCTCCACATCGACTCTGTACCGGTACCCCTGTATATGGCCTCCACATTGACTCTGTACCGGTACCCCTGTATATAGTCTCCACATTGACTCTGTACCGGTACCCCTGTATATAGCCTCCACATTGACTCTGTACCGGTACCCCTGTATATAGTCTCCACATTGACTCTGTACCGGTACCCCTGTATATAGTCTCCACATTGACTCTGTACCGGTACCCCTGTATACAGTCTCGCTATTGTTATTTTACAGCTGCTCTTTAACTATTTGGTACTTTTATTTCTTATTTTCTAAACTGCACTGTTGGTTAGGGGCTTGTAAGTAAGCATTTCACTGTAAGATCCACACCTGTTGTATTCGGCGCATGTGACTAATAACATTTGATTTGATAGTGTGTGTGTAATGTTATAGCAGTGTGTGTGGTGTGTGATAGTGTGTGTGTGTAATGTTATAGCAGTGTGTGTGGTGTGTGATAGTGTGTGTGTAATGTTATAGCAGTGTGTGTGGTGTGTGATAGTGTGTGTGTAATGTTATAGCAGTGTGTGTGGTGTGTAATGTTATAGCAGTGTGTGTGGTGTGTAATGTTATAGCAGTGTGTATGGTGTGTGATAGTGTGTGTGTAATGTTATAGCAGTGTGTGTGGTGTGTAATGTTATAGCAGTGTGTATGGTGTGTGATAGTGTGTGTGTAATGTTATAGCAGTCTGTATGGTGTGTAATGTTATAGCAGTCTGTATGGTGTGTAATGTTATAGCAGTGTGTGTGGTGTGTGATAGTGTGTGTGTAATGTTATAGCAGTCTGTATGGTGTGTAATAGTGTGTGTGTAATACTATAGCAGTGTGTGTGGTGTGTGATAGTGTGTGTAATGTTATAGCAGTCTGTATGGTGTATAATGTTATAGCAGTCTGTATGGTGTGTAATGTTATAGCAGTGTGTGTGGTGTGTGATAGTGTGTGTGTAATGTTATAGCAGTCTGTATGGTGTGTAATGTTATAGCAGTCTGTATGGTGTGTAATGTTATAGCAGTCTGTATGGTGTGTAATGTTATAGCAGTCTGTATGGTGTGTAATGTTATAGCAGTCTGTATGGTGTGTAATGTTATAGCAGTGTGTGTGGTGTGTGATAGTGTGTGTGTAATGTTATAGCAGTGTGTATGGTGTGTAATGTTATAGCAGTCTGTATGGTGTGTAATGTTATAGCAGTCTGTATGGTGTGTAATGTTATAGCAGTGTGTGTGGTGTGTGATAGTGTGTGTGTAATGTTATAGCAGTGTGTGTGGTGTGTGATAGTGTGTGTGTAATGTTATAGCAGTGTGTATGGTGTGTAATGTTATAGCAGTGTGTATGGTGTGTAATGTTATAGCAGTGTGTATGGTGTGTAATGTTATAGCAGTGTGTATGGTGTGTGATTGTGTGATAGTGTGAACATACCTGTGAATTCCTTCTTGCATCGGTCTCTCACGCTCTCCTCCAGATGATCCAACTGGTGTTTGACTTTCTCATACTCTCTCTCTGCCTGCTGGCTCTTCCTCCTGTCACATAGGAACAGTCCATTAGACATTAACACATAGGAACAGTCCATTAGACTACTAACACATAGGAACAGTCCATTAGACTACTAACACATAGGAACAGTCCATTAGATAACAGACATTAACACATAGGAACAGTCCATTAGACTACAGACATTAACACATAGGAACAGTCCATTAGACTACAGACATTAACACACAGGAACAGTCCATTAGACTACTAACACATAGGAACAGTCCATTAGACTATTAACAAATAGGAACAGTCCATTAGACTACTAACACAAAGGAACAGTCTATTAGATAACAGACATTAACACATAGGAACAGTCCATTAGACTACAGACATTAACACATAGGAACAGTCCATTAGACTACTAACACATAGGAACAGTCCATTAGACTACTAACACATAGGAACAGTCCATTAGACTACTAACACATAGGAACAGTCCATTAGACTACAGACATTAACACATAGGAACAGTCCATTAGACTACTAACACATAGGAACAGTCCATTAGACTACTAACACATAGGAACAGTCCATTAGACTACTAACACATAGGAACAGTCCATTAGACTACTAACACATAGGAACAGTCCATTAGACTACTAACACATAGGAACAGTCCATTAGACTACTAACACAAAGGAACAGTCTATTAGATAACAGACATTAACACATAGGAACAGTCCATTAGACTACAGACATTAACACATAGGAACAGTCCATTAGACTACAGACATTAACACATAGGAACAGTCCATTAGACTACTAACACATAGGAACAGTCCATTAGACTACTAACACATAGGAACAGTCTATTAGATAACAGACATTAACACATAGGAACAGTCCATTAGACTACAGACATTAACACATAGGAACAGTCCATTAGACTACTAACACATAGGAACAGTCCATTAGACTACTAACACATAGGAACAGTTCATTAGACTACTAACACATAGGAACAGTCCATTAGACTACTAACACATAGGAACAGTCCGTTAGACTACAGACATTAACACACAGGAACAGTCCATTAGACTACTAACACATAGGAACAGTCCATTAGACTACTAACACATAGGAACAGTCCATTAGACTACTAACACATAGGAACAGTCTATTAGATAACAGACATTAACACATAGGAACAGTCCATTAGACTACAGACATTAACACATAGGAACAGTCCATTAGACTACAGACATTAACACATAGGAACAGTCCATTAGACTACTAACACATAGGAACAGTCCATTAGACTACTAACACATAGGAACAGTCCGTTAGACTACAGACATTAACACACAGGAACAGTCCATTAGACTACTAACACATAGGAACAGTCCATTAGACTACTAACACATAGGAACAGTCCATTAGACTACTAACACATAGGAACAGTCTATTAGATAACAGACATTAACACATAGGAACAGTCCATTAGACTACAGACATTAACACATAGGAACAGTCCATTAGACTACAGACATTAACACATAGGAACAGTCCATTAGACTACAGACATTAACACATAGGAACAGTCCATTAGACTACTAACACATAGGAACAGTCCATTAGACTACTAACACATAGGAACAGTCTATTAGATAACAGACATTAACACATAGGAACAGTCCATTAGACTACAGACATTAACACATAGGAACAGTCCATTAGACTACTAACACATAGGAACAGTCCATTAGACTACTAACACATAGGAACAGTTCATTAGACTACTAACACATAGGAACAGTCCATTAGACTACTAACACATAGGAACAGTCCGTTAGACTACAGACATTAACACACAGGAACAGTCCATTAGACTACTAACACATAGGAACAGTCCATTAGACTATTAACACATAGGAACAGTCCATTAGACTACTAACACAAAGGAACAGTCTATTAGATAACAGACATTAACACATAGGAACAGTCCATTAGACTACAGACATTAACACATAGGAACAGTCCATTAGACTACTAACACATAGGAACAGTCCATTAGACTACTAACACATAGGAACAGTCCATTAGACTACTAACACATAGGAACAGTCCATTAGATTACTAACACATAGGAACAGTCCATTAGACTACTAACACATAGGAACAGTCCATTAGACTACTAACACATAGGAACAGTCCATTAGACTACTAACACATAGGAACAGTCCATTAGACTATTAACACATAGGAACAGTCCATTAGACTACTAACACAAAGGAACAGTCTATTAGATAACAGACATTAACACATAGGAACAGTCCATTAGACTACAGACATTAACACATAGGAACAGTCCATTAGACTACTAACACATAGAAACAGTCCATTAGAATACTAACACATAGGAACAGTCCATTAGACTATTAACACATAGGAACAGTCCATTAGACATTAACACATAGGAACAGTCCATTAGACTACTAACACATAGGAACAGTCCATTAGACTACTAACACATAGGAACAGTCCATTAGACTACTAACACATAGGAACAGTCCATTAGACTACAGACATTAACACACAGGAACAGTCCATTAGACTACTAACACATAGGAACAGTCCATTAGACTACTAACACATAGGAACAGTCCATTAGACTACTAACACAAAGGAACAGTCTATTAGATAACAGACATTAACACATAGGAACAGTCCATTAGACTACAGACATTAACACATAGGAACAGTCCATTAGACTACTAACACATAGAAACAGTCCATTAGAATACTAACACATAGGAACAGTCCATTAGACTATTAACACATAGGAACAGTCCATTAGACATTAACACATAGGAACAGTCCATTAGACTACTAACACATAGGAACAGTCCATTAGACTACTAACACATAGGAACAGTCCATTAGACTACTAACACATAGGAACAGTCCATTAGACTACAGACATTAACACACAGGAACAGTCCATTAGACTACTAACACATAGGAACAGTCCATTAGACTACTAACACATAGGAACAGTCCATTAGACTACTAACACATAGGAACAGTCCATTAGACTACTAACACATAGGAACAGTCCATTAGACTACTAACACACAGGAACAGTCCATTAGACTATTAACACATAGGAACAGTCCATTAGACTATTAACACATAGGAACAGTCCATTAGACTACTAACACATAGGAACAGTCCATTAGACTACTAACACATAGGAACAGTCCATTAGACGTTAACACATAGGAACAGTCCATTAGACTACTAACACATAGGAACAGTCCATTAGACTACTAAAACATAGGAACAGTCCATTAGACTACTAACACATAGGAACTGTCCATTAGACTACTAACACATAGGAACAGTCCATTAGACTACTAACACATAGGAACAGTCCATTAGACTACTAACACACAGGAACAGTCCATTAGACTACTAACACACAGGAACAGTCCATTAGACTACTAACACATAGGAACAGTCCATTAGACTACTAACACATAGGAACAGTCCATTAGACTACTAACACATAGGAACAGTCCATTAGACTACTAACACATAGGAACAGTCCATTAGACTACTAACACATAGGAACAGTCCATTAGACTACTAACACATAGGAACAGTCCAGTTGGATCATCTGGAGGAGAGCGTGAGAGACCGATGCAAGAAGGAATTCACAGGTATGTTCACACTATCACACAATCACACACCATACACACTGCTATAACATTACACACCATACACACTGCTATAACATTACACACCATACACACTGCTATAACATTACACACCATACACACTGCTATAACATTACACACACACTATCACACACCACACACACTGCTATAACATTACACACACACTATCACACACCACACACACTGCTATAACATTACACACCATACAGACTGCTATAACATTACACACCATACAGACTGCTATAACATTACACACCATACACACTGCTATAACATTACACACACACTATCACACACCACACACACTGCTATAACATTACACACCATACAGACTGCTATAACATTACACACCATACAGACTGCTATAACATTACACACCATACAGACTGCTATAACATTACACACCATACAGACTGCTATAACATTACACACCATACAGACTGCTATAACATTACACACACACTATCACACACCACACACACTGCTATAACATTAACACACAGGAACATTAACACACAGGAACAGTCCATTAGACTACTAACACATAGGAACAGTCCATTAGACTACTAACACATAGGAACAGTCCATTAGACTACTAACACATAGGAACAGTCCATTAGACTACTAACACATAGGAACAGTCCATTAGACTACTAACACACAGGAACAGTCCATTAGACTATTAACACATAGGAACAGTCCATTAGACTATTAACACATAGGAACAGTCCATTAGACTACTAACACACAGGAACAGTCCATTAGACTACAGACATTAACACATAGGAACAGTCCATTAGACTACAGACATTAGAACTACATGAGTGGTGCTTGATGGGAAGTGTAGTTGTGTACCTGTAGCAGTAGACGGACACAGCTATGAACAGTAGCATAGGGACGATGACAGCTGGGATGATGATAGCCAAAGGAACCTCATACTTCCTCTCATAGTTCACTGAGCCCACCACCCACTCACCATTACCAAACTTTATCTGTTAGGGAGGGAGGGAGAGAAAGATAGATATAGAAAGCAAGAGAATGAGAGAGATGAGGGAGAGTGTGGGAGAGAGATGGACAGAAAGAGAGATGGACAGAGAGAGAGAGACAGACAGAGAGAGAGAGAGAGAGACAGAGAGAGAGAGAGAGAGAGAGAGATGGACAGAGAGAGAGAGAGATGGACAGAGAGAGAGAGAGAGATGGACAGAGAGAGAGAGAGAGATGGACAGAGAGAGAGAGAGAGATGGACAGAGAGAGAGAGACAAAGAGAGAGCGAGACAAAGAGAGGGAAAGATGGATAGAGAGAGAGAAAGAGAGAGATGGACAGAGAGAGACAGAGAGACAGAGACAGAGATGGACAGAAAGAGTGACAGAAATAGAAAGAAAGAGTGACAGAGAGAGATGGACAGAGAGAGAGAGAGGTGGACAGAGAGACAGAGAGAGAGATGGACAGAGAGACAGAGAGAGAGAGATGGACAGAGAGAGAGAGAGGTGGACAGAGAGACAGAGAGAGAGATGGACAGAGAGACAGAGAGAGAGAGATGGACAGAGAGAGAGAGAGGTGGACAGAGAGACAGAGAGAGAGATGGACAGAGAGACAGAGAGAGAGAGATGGACAGAGAGACAAAGAGAGAGATGGACAGAGAGACAGAGAGAGAGATGGACAGAGGGAGAGAGAGATGGACAGAGAGGGAGAGAGATGGACAGAGAGGGAGAGAGATATGGACAGAGAGAGAGTTCAAGTCAGCTAAAGGCAAATAGAAGAAAGCTCATTCGCTACAAGACGTGTATAATTGTGGAGAGTCAGATATACATCAAGGTGTTGATAGTGATATTTCTCTGTCAGGACTGAGTGGTCCCGGTCAGAAGACTAGGATTATTGTATGGTTGAATCAGGTGTGTTACTGCCTTGACTGAAGTGAATGCCTGCAACAGGACATTGGATTCAGTTTGGACAGCCCTGTTTTAGATAGAAATGTACTGGAACACAAGCACCTATCTGAAATACATGATGAGAGCCAGAGAGACATATCAGCTTGTCCAGTGCTAATGCCTGAAGCCTCTCTCTCTATGCCTTGGGTTTAGACAGAAGGCCAGTGTTGTCACCGTTAGGTCCAAAGGGTCGGAGCTGGTGTCTCTGCGCTGGCGTTTGGAGCGGGCTCTGGGCTGGGTGGACGGAGCTTCCAGGAACAGCTTGTCATCCTGCAGGATGGTCACCTTACAGGACGCATCTCCCACGAACGCCTGGGCTTCTTCAGCTGTCATGGCCTTGCTGAAACCACGACCCTGGGGAGAAAGAGGTGGCTGGTCGTCAACCTCAGGACTGCAGGGACATGCAATCATTTGTAAAAGCAGATATGATTACCTCAATATTGATATGAATTCTATCAATACCAATGCACTATAATTGTCTTTTCTCTCTGAGGGGACATCATAGTCACAAAGCAGAATACATGTTTGTTTGCCCTTTTTCTCTCCAATTTCGTGGTATTCAATTGGAAGTTACAGTCTTGTCTCATCGCTGCAACTGCCGTACGGACTCGGAAGAGGCGAAGGTCGAGAGCTGTGTGTCCTCCGAAACACAGGGGACATCACTTAACTTGACCACTTAACCTGGAAGCCAGCCGCACCAATGTGTCGGAGGAAACACCGTACACATGGCGACCGTGTCAGCGTGCACTGCGCCCGACCCGCCACAGGAGTCGCTAGTGCGCGATGAGACAAGGACATCCCTGCCGGCCCAAACCTTCCCCTAACCTGGACGACGCTGGGCCAATTGTGCGCCGCCCCATTGGTCTCCCAAGCGCAGCCAGCTGCGACAGGGCCTGGACTCGAACCCAGAATCTCTAGAGGCACAGCTAAGACCACCGTGCAACTCGGGAGGCTGAAGCAGAATAACATTTAAGCCACAATGGCCGACAGGAAAACGATAAGAGAGCATTACCAGAAATAACAAACAAAAAAAAACGCCTAAACAGTAACCATGACAACACAACCCCATAAGAGTAGTGTTACTGTTCTTTACCGTAACGATGATGATGGAGGTTTCAGTGATGATGTTCTTGGTCAGTTCATTGAAGAATGGGTCGGGGTGGTACTCAAAGGAATTCAGTTCCTCTATCACGTTGTCTAGCTGGAGGAAGGCCCTAAAGGACTGGGTCTCAGAGGACCTGTTCACCACTGGACTGTCAAACAGCAGCACAGTGTCGTTCTTATGTACGGCATACTGGATGAACTGGAGAGGAGGGCAGAGAGAGAGAGATATTTCATTCCTGGCAGGACACTGTGTCTGTGTTTAGTCTCACAGAAAAGTCTGTAGTCACTGACAAAAACATACAACTCACTGAGTCACTGTTGACATGCTAGCTACCTGCCACGGATAATACCACAGCTAGAGTACTGTACACCAGGACATGCTAGCTACCTGCCACGGATAATACCACAGCTAGAGTACTGTACACTAGGACATGCTAGCTACCTGCCACGGATAATACCACAGCTAGAGTACTGTACACTAGGACATGCTAGCTACCTGCCACAGATAATACCACAGCTAGAGTACTGTACACTAGGACATGCTAGCTACCTGCCATGGATAATACCACAGCTAGAGTACTGTACACTAGGACATGCTAGCTACCTGCCATGGATAATACCACAGCTAGAGTACTGTACACTAGGACATGCTAGCTACCTGCCATGGATAATACCACAGCTAGAGTACTGTACACTAGGACATGCTAGCTACCTGCCACGGATAATACCACAGCTAGAGTACTGTACACTAGGACATGCTAGCTACCTGCCATGGATAATACCACAGCTAGAGTACTGTACACTAGGACATGCTAGCTACCTGCCATGGATAATACCACAGCTAGAGTACTGTACACTAGGACATGCTAGCTACCTGCCATGGATAATACCACAGCTACAGTACTGTACACTAGGACATGCTAGCTACCTGCCACGGATAATACCACAGCTACAGTACTGTACACTAGGACATGCTAGCTACCTGCCACGGATAATACCACAGCTAGAGTACTGTACACTAGGACATGCTAGCTACCTGCCACGGATAATACCACAGCTAGAGTACTGTACACTAGGACATGCTAGCTACCTGCCATGGATAATACCACAGCTAGAGTACTGTACACTAGGACATGCTAGCTACCTGCCATGGATAATACCACAGCTAGAGTACTGTACACTAGGACATGCTAGCTACCTGCCATGGATAATACCACAGCTAGAGTACTGTACACTAGGACATGCTAGCTACCTGCCATGGATAATACCACAGCTAGAGTACTGTACACTAGGACATGATAGCTACCTGCCATGGATAATACCACAGCTACAGTACTGTACACTAGGACATGCTAGCTACCTGCCACGGATAATACCACAGCTAGAGTACTGTACACTAGGACATGCTAGCTACCTGCCATGGATAATACCACAGCTAGAGTACTGTACACTAGGACATGCTAGCTACCTGCCATGGATAATACCACAGCTAGAGTACTGTACACTAGGACATGATAGCTACCTGCCATGGATAATACCACAGCTACAGTACTGTACACTAGGACATGCTAGCTACCTGCCACGGATAATACCACAGCTAGAGTACTGTACACTAGGACATGCTAGCTACCTGCCATGGATAATACCACAGCTAGAGTACTGTACACTAGGACATGCTAGCTACCTGCCATGGATAATACCACAGCTAGAGTACTGTACACTAGGACATGCTAGCTACCTGCCATGGATAATACCACAGCTAGAGTACTGTACACTAGGACATGCTAGCTACCTGCCACGGATAATACCACAGCTAGAGTACTGTACACTAGGACATGCTAGCTACCTGCCATGGATAATACCACAGCTAGAGTACTGTACACTAGAGGGATTAGAATACACAAGAACTTGTGGAATGGTATACTAACCTCAATGGGAGGGGACTCTAGAATGATAACATTAGGTGTATTGTAATAGTAGTGAGTAGTGTGTACTGACCTCAACAGGAGGGGACTGAGAGAAGTCATCAGCAGAGGGCAGCACCTTCATGGTGGCTCTCTGGATGAGGTCAAAACCACTGCCCACACACACGATCCTCCTGCCTCCACTGAAACACCAGACAACACACACGTCAGCTCTCAATACAACACACACGATCCTCCTGCCTCCACTGAAACACCAGACAACACACACGTCAGCTCTCAATACAACACACACGATCCTCCTGCCTCCACTGAAACACCAGACAACACACACGTCAGCTCTCAATACAACACACACGATCCTCCTGCCTCCACTGAAACACCAGACAACACACACGTCAGCTCTCAATACAACACACACGATCCTCCTGCCTCCACTGAAACACCAGACAACACACACGTCAGCTCTCAATACAACACACACGATCCTCCTGCCTCCAATGAAACACCAGACAACACACACGTCAGCTCTCAATACAACACACACGATCCTCCTGCCTCCACTGAAACACCAGACAACACACACGTCAGCTCTCAATACAACACACACGATCCTCCTGCCTCCACTGAAACACCAGACAACACACACGTCAGCTCTGAAAACAACACACACGATCCTCCTGCCTCCACTGAAACACCAGACAACACACATGTCAGCTCTGAAAACAACACACACGATCCTCCTGCCTCCACTGAAACACCACACAACACACACATCAGCTCTGAAAACAACACACACGATCCTACAGCAACTCTCTGTTGGCTGAGCTCCCTGCTTGTGCCATCAAACCTGTGCAACTCAGCAGAACGCTGCAGCTCCCTGATGTTCATCCTTCCTAACTTCTCCCATGTCAGCCCCCTGATGTTCAACCTTCCTAACTTCTCCCATGTCAGCCCCCTGATGTTCATCCTTCCTAACTTCTCCCATGTCAGCCCCCTGATGTTCAACCTTCCTAACTTCACCCATGTCAGCCCGCTCCTCCACACACTGCACTGGCTTCCAGTCAAAGCTGAATCCACCACAAGACCCTGGTACTTACCTACGGAGCAGCAAGAGGACCTGACCCTCCCTACCTTCAGGCTGTGTTCAAACCCTACATCCTAACCAGAGTACTCTGTTCTGCCACCTCTGGTCTCTTGGCTCTCCTACCCCTACGGGAGGGCAGCTCCAGCTCAGCCCAGTCCAACCTCTTCTCTGTCCTGGCACCCCAATGGTGGAACCAGCTTCCCCCTGAAGCTAGGACAGCAGAGTCCCTGTCCGTCTTCTGAAAACATATTTTGTGAACCAACACTCGCACTTGACTCTTTTCTCTCTTACTAGCTGGGACTTTGAAGATATAGACAGATGAAACATGTCCTTCCAGTACTATGACTGATTCATTTTTATTTAACCAGGCAAGTCAGTTAAGAACAAATTCTCATTTTCAATGACGACCTAGGAACAGTGGGTTAACTGCCTTGTTCAGGGGCAGAACGACAGATTTGTACCTTGTCAGCTCGCGGATACAACCTTGCAACCTCCCGGTTACCTGTCCAACGCTCTAACCACTAGGCTACCTGCCGCCCCATGGGGTTGTCCCACCTAGCCATCTCAAGATGACGGCACTAATTATGCGGCTCTGGATAAGAACGTCTGCTAAATGACTAACATGTAATCCTCCTGCCTCCACTGAAACACTAGATGACGACACCATATATCAGGGTCATGTTAGGAAGCACAACACAGGAGAAACCTCTTGAAACGTTTTGAATGTGTCCAATAAGAAACGGCCATTTAATTATCCGCTTAAAAGTGTTTTGCATTCAACTCAAGCTTGGCTTAAAGAAGCGCTTTGACTTCCACCCTCTCTGGGGCACTGTGGACTCCACTCACCATACGAAGCTGGTCTTGGGGCTGTAGTCCGTGAGTTTGGGGTTCTCGGAGTACTGGAAGTTGAAGGTGACGGGGACGTCCTTGGTGGTGCTCTTCCCATACTTCACCGAGACTCTCAGGGACTCCAATGGAACCTTTTGTCCCTTGTATACACCTGTCTTACAGGTGATCTCACTGCCAAACGACAACCTGAGGGAGAAACGGGGACAGAGAGCATCATGGGAAAGGTCAAACAGGGGTCGTAGTGTTGAGGGGAGAGAAGGTCATCTCAAAGGAACAAGTCAAACACATTTACTGTATGGCTAATATATTTCAGAGATCGGCCTTGAGAGAAGAAGAGAATAGGACATGACTCAGGCAACCTGTCCAGACAGTAACCTGCAGGGGTTGGAAGACAAGTATGATCATCCTTACACTTCACAGGGCGTTCCCCCCACTGTGACAATGACATCATTCTTGTTTGCCGTATCCAGGTGTTTCCCAGAGATGGTGATGACTGTTCCCCCGGCCACAGGGCCCTTCAGGGGGGAAACTTTCTCAGGGATGGGGTCCTGGAGGGGATAAGAGATGAGACATCAGTGATAAGGTAACATACTTAGGTCCTGGATGTTTTCTTGACTGCATGACCTGACAAGGAAAAACTCCTCTCCTGACCTTCTAACATTCTATATGGTTATTTAGCAGATGTTTTCATCCAAAGTCTTTTACAGTTAACAACCCAGAGCGCACTGTCCAACAACCCAGAGCCCACTGTCCAACAACCCAGAGCCCACTGTCCAACAACCCAGAGCCCACTGTCCAACAACCCAGAGCCCACTGTCCAACAACCCAGAGCCCACTGTCCAACAACCCAGAGCCCACTGTCCAACAACCCAGAGCCCACTGTCCAACAACCCAGAGCCCACTGTCCAACAACCCAGAGCCCACTGTCCAACAACCCAGAGCCCACTGTCCAACAACCCAGAGCCCACTGTCCAACAACCCAGAGCCCACTGTCTAACAACCCAGAGCCCACTGTCTAACAACCCAGAGCCCACTGTCCAACAACCCAGAGCCCACTGTCCAACAACCCAGAGCCCACTGTCCAACAACCCAGAGCCCACTGTCCAACAAACCAGAGCCCACTGTCCAACAACCCAGAGCCCACTGTCCAACAACCCAGAGCCCACTTTCCAACAACCCAGAGCCCACTGTCTAACAACCCAGAGCCCACTGTCTAACAACCCAGAGCCCACTGTCTAACAACCCAGAGCCCACTGTCTAACAACCCAGAGCCCACTGTCTAACAACCCAGAGCCCACTGTCTAACAACCCAGAGCCCACTGTCTAACAACCCAGAGCCCACTGTCTAACAACCCAGAGCCCACTGTCTAACAACCCAGAGCCCACTGTCCAACAACCCAGAGCCCACTGTCCAACAACCCAGAGCCCACTGTCCAACAACCCAGAGCCCACTGTCCAACAACCCAGAGCCCACTTTCCAACAACCCAGAGCCCACTGTCTAACAACCCAGAGCCCACTGTCTAACAACCCAGAGCCCACTGTCTAACAACCCAGAGCCCACTGTCTAACAACCCAGAGCCCACTGTCCAACAACCCAGAGCCCACTGTCCAACAAACCAGAGCCCACTGTCCAACAAACCAGAGCCCACTGTCCAACAACCCAGAGCCCACTTTCCAACAACCCAGAGCTCACTGTCTAACAACCCAGAGCCCACTGTCTAACAACCCAGAGCCCACTGTCTAACAACCCAGAGCCCACTGTCTAACAACCCAGAGCCCACTGTCTAACAACCCAGAGCCCACTGTCTAACAACCCAGAGCCCACTGTCTAACAACCCAGAGCCCACTGTCTAACAACCCAGAGCCCACTGTCTAACAACCCAGAGCCCACTGTCTAACAACCCAGAGCCCACTGTCTAACAACCCAGAGCCCACTGTCTAACAACCCAGAGCCCACTGTCTAACAACCCAGAGCCCACTTTCCAACAACCCAGAGCCCACTGTCCAACAACCCAGAGCCCACTGTCCAACAACCCAGAGCCCACTGTCCAACAACCCAGAGCCCACTTTCCAACAACCCAGAGCCCACTGTCTAACAACCCAGAGCCCACTGTCTAACAACCCAGAGCCCACTGTCTAACAACCCAGAGCCCACTGTCTAACAACCCAGAGCCCACTGTCTAACAACCCAGAGCCCACTGTCTAACAACCCAGAGCCCACTGTCTAACAACCCAGAGCCCACTGTCTAACAACCCAGAGCCCACTGTCTAACAACCCAGAGCCCACTGTCTAACAACCCAGAGCCCACTGTCTAACAACCCAGAGCCCACTGTCTAACAACCCAGAGCCCACTGTCTAACAACCCAGAGCCCACTGTCTAACAACCCAGAGCCCACTGTCTAACAACCCAGAGCCCACTGGGACCACCAGTTAGACCTCATGTCACGTCCCATTCCCCTTCACTGGTTTATCACCACAACACAGCTACTGAACACTACAACACAGCTACCTAACACCACTTTATCACCACAACACAGCTACTGAACACCACTTTATCACCACAGCACAGCTACTGAACACCACAACACAGCTACCTAACACCACTTTATCACCACAACACAGCTACCTAACACCACTTAGTATTTTATCACCACAATAGCAGTACTTTGTCACCACAACGCAGCTACTGAATACCACTTTATCACCACAACACTGCTACTGAACACCACTTTATCACCACAACACTGCTACTGAACACCACTTTATCACCACAACACTGCTACTGAACACCACTTTATCACCACAACACAGCTACTGAACACTACTTAGTACTTTATCACCACAACACTGCTACTGAACACCACTTTATCACCACAACACAGCTACTGAACACCACTCAGCGGCGCAGGTCCTAATCCAGGCACTTGTCATCTCCCGTCTGGATTATTGCAACTCGCTGTTGGCTGGACTCCCTGCCTGTGCCATTAAACCCCTACAACTCATCCAGAACGCCGCAGCCCGTCTGGTGTTCAACCTTCCCAAGTTCTCTCACGTCACCCCGCTCCTCTGCTCTCTCCACTGGCTTCCAGTTGAAGCTCGCATCCGCTACAAGACCATGGTGCTTGCCTACGGAGCTGTGAGGGGAACGGCACCTCAGTACCTCCAGGCTCTGATCAGGCCCTACACCCAAACAAGGGCACTGCGTTCATCCACCTCTGGCCTGCTCGCCTCCCTACCACTGAGGAAGTACAGTTCCCGCTCAGCCCAGTCAAAACTGTTCGCTGCTCTGGCCCCCCAATGGTGGAACAAACTCCCTCACGACGCCAGGACAGCGGAGTCAATCACCACCTTCCGGAGACACCTGAAACCCCACCTCTTTAAGGAATACCTAGGATAGGATAAGTAATCCTTCTCACCCCCCCCCTTTAAGATTTAGATGCACTATTGTAAAGTGGCTACTGGATGTCATAAGGTGAATGCACCAATTTGTAAGTCGCTCTGGATAAGAGCGTCTGCTAAATGACTTAAATGTAAAATGTAAATGTACTTTATCACCACAACGCAGCTACTGAACACCACTTAGTACTTTATCACCACAACACAGCTACTGAACACCACTTAGTATTTTATCACCACAACACAGCTACTGAACACCACTTTATCACCACAACACAGCTACTGAACACCACTTTATCACCACAACACAGCTACTGAACACCACTTAGTACTTTATCACCACAACACAGCTACTGAACACCACTTTATCACCACAACACAGCTACTGAACACCACTCAGTACTTTATCACCACAACACAGCTACTGGACACCACTTTATCACCACAACACAGCTACTAAACACCACAACACAGCTACTGAACACCACTTTATCACCACAACACAGCTACTGAACACCACTCAGTACTTTATTTTCCACAACACAGCTACTGAACACCACTTTATCACCACAACACAGCTACTGAACACCACTTTATCACCACAACACAGCTACTGAACACCACTTAGTATTTTATCACCACAACACAGCTACTGAACACCACTTTATCACCACAACACAGCTACTGAACACCACTTAGTACTTTATCACCACAACACAGCTACTGAACACCACTTAGTACTTTATCACCACAACACAGCTACTGAACACCACAACACAGCTACTGAACACCACTTTATCACCACAACACAGCTACTGAACACCACTTTATCACCACAACACAGCTACTGAACACCACTTAGTACTTTGTCACCACAACACAGCTACTGAACACCACTTTATCACCACAACACAGCTACTGAACACCACTTTATCACCACAACACAGCTACTGAACACCACTTAGTATTTTATCACCACAACACAGCTACTGAACATCACTTAGTACTGTATTTTCTCATCAAACAGTACTAAGTGTTGCGAGTAGACAGCCAGATCTGGAGCAGACCAACTTAAAACGACGAAGAGACAGACAGAGAGCCAGAGAGCAAACGAGAGCCAGAGAGAGAACGAGAGCCAGAGAGAGAATGAGAGCCAGAGAGAGAACGAGAGCCAGAGAGCAAACGAGAGCCAGAGAGCAAACGAGAGCGAGAGAGCAAACGAGAGCCAGAGAGAGAACGAGAGCGAGGACGAGAGCGAGAGAGCAAACGAGAGCCAGAGAGCAAACGAGAGCCAGAGAGCAAACGAGAGCCAGAGAGAGAACGAGAGCGAGAGAGCAAACGAGAGCCAGAGAGCGAACGAGAGCCAGAGAGAGAACGAGAGCCAGAGAGAGAACGAGAGCCAGAGAGAGAACGAGAGCCAGAGAGAGAACGAGAGCCAGAGAGAGAACGAGAGCCAGAGAGAGAACGAGAGCCAGAGAGCAAACGAGAGCCAGAGAGCAAACGAGAGCCAGAGAGAGAACGAGAGCCAGAGAGCAAACGAGAGCCAGAGAGCAAACGAGAGCGAGAGAGAGAACGAGAGCGAGAGAGAGAACGAGAGCGAGAGAGAACGAGAGCGAGAGAGAGAACGAGAGCGAGAGAGCGAACGAGAGCGAGAGAGAGAACGAGAGCGAGAGAGAGAACGAGAGCGAGAGAGAGAACGAGAGCCAGAGAGAGAACGAGAGCCAGAGAGAGAACGAGAGCCAGAGAGAGAACGAGAGCCAGAGAGCGAACGAGAGCCAGAGAGATAACGAGAGCCAGAGAGCGAACGAGAGCCAGAGAGATAACGAGAGCCAGAGAGCAAACGAGAGCCAGAGAGCAAACGAGAGCCAGAGAGCAAACGAGAGCCAGAGAGCAAACGAGAGCCAGAGAGCAAACGAGAGCCAGAGAGCAAACGAGAGCCAGAGAGCAAACGAGAGCCAGAGAGCAAACGAGAGCCAGAGAGAGAACGAGAGCCAGAGAGCAAACGAGAGCCAGAGAGAGAACGAGAGCCAGAGAGCAAACGAGAGCCAGAGAGCAAACGAGAGCCAGAGAGCAAACGAGAGCCAGAGAGAGAACGAGAGCCAGAGAGCAAACGAGAGCCAGAGAGCAAACGAGAGCGAGAGAGCAAACGAGAGCCAGAGAGCAAACGAGAGCCAGAGAGCAAACGAGAGCCAGAGAGCAAACGAGAGCCAGAGAGAGAACGAGAGCGAGAGAGAACAAAAGAATGTTATGTTCCCTAGAAAATCTGAAGCTTTGATCAAATCTATAAGAATGATAAGTAGCTCAGTACATTCTCATGGGGACATTGTTATTTTGGCAGAAACAAACAAACAAGAAAATACGAACCCCAAAATAAATTAGTGTAAATATTTACCATGAAGTGAAATAGGCTCCCATTATAGATGTGGTTTTGAGTCAATCATTATACTCGTTAAATTCCCCCGTTAAATTCTGTTTCCTTTCAACAGATGCTATTCTGAATTTTAAGAGCATCTCCTAAGAACTAAGTACATTGATGAACGTGGAGATGTAAAACCAGCAGAGAGAGACTAACATAGTGGCTGTATGAGCACTGAGCAGAGCTTTAACCACACTAAGAGCCATGTACAGTATGAAACATCAGATCACTCCTGCAGTGTGACTCTTACAACAGTTAGGAGTCATGTTGGGGTAAAGAATGGCCCTGTAGCCGTATGAAACGTACCCTGTAGGTGAAGAGGACCTCTGAACGTCCTCTCCTGCCCCCCTCCACCTCCACCTCCACTACCCCCTGGTAGATGGGACCTGGGTGGTCCACTGAAGACCGGACCGGACCGATCTCACACACAACACTGGAGAAGACACAGAACAGCTGGAGTAAGACAAAGGCCCGGTTTCTCCACCACACACACAAGCAGACATACTGTACATGTTGTCTTTAATGAAATATGTTATTCGCTGGACATAAAAGTCCATTACAGGCAGGGCTGGTCCTTGCCGTTCTGTCGAGACCAAAAAATGCTACCCCCCCCTTCACAAACCGAGAATAGTCCCAGTAAGCAAAATGATGTTGAAAAGACATCTAAAATATGTATTTTCTAGACGTTTAAATCGGGTTCATTTTCAGTTGTGAATTCAAGTTGAAAAGACGTACAGTCAATAGTTTGGACACCTACTGTACTCATTCAAGGGTTTTTCTTTATTTATTATTTTCTACATTGTAGAATTATAGTGAAGACATCACAACTATGAAATAACATATGGAATCATGTAGTAACCAAAACATGTGTTAATCAAAATACATGTTATATTTGAGATTGTTAAAAAGTCGCCACCCTTTGCCTTGACGACAGCTTTGCACAATCTTGTCAACTTGTCAAAAATGGACGGAAACAAACTTGAAACCACTGATCTTGACAACGGGATGAAACCCCTGGACGACAGCTGTGATTATTCATTTACCCCCACTATCACTATACCTGGTGGAGACAGAGTATCTGTCCCCCTGGTGAACACAGTCCACTCCAGCCACCGTCACCTTCTTAATGTCCTCCTTCTTTATGCCCAGGTTAGACCCTTTAATGGTCACCACTATCCCACCGTTCAGAGGCCCGAAACGAGGGATGATCTGTGGGGAAGAGAGAGAGAGAGGATGATTTAGATGAGTGTGGTAGATTAATATAGAATATAATGGTCAGTGCCATCAGTGTGTATATAGTAGAACAGTCGTTACAGTAGTAGTTCAGTGTGTATATAGTAGAACTGTCGTTACAGTAGTAGTTCAGTGTGTATATAGTAGAACAGTCGTTACAGTAGTATTTCAGGGTGTATATAGTAGAACAGTCTTTACAGTAGTAGTTCAGGGTGTATATAGTAGAACAGTCGTTACAGTAGTAGATCAGTGTGTATATAGTAGTGAACAGTCGTTACAGTAGTAGTTCAGTGTGTATATAGTAGTGAACAGTCGTTACAGTAGTAGTTCAGTGTGTATATAGTAGAACAGTCGTTACAGTAGTAGTTCAGGGTGTATATAGTAGTGAACAGTCGTTACAGTAGTAGTTCAGGGTGTATATAGTAGTGAACAGTCGTTACAGTAGTAGTTCAGTGTGTATATAGTAGTGAACAGTCATTACAGTAGTAGTTCAGTGTGTATATAGTAGAACAGTCGTTACAGTAGTAGTTCAGGGTGTATATAGTAGTGAACAGTCTTATCAGTAGTAGTTCAGTGTGTATATAGTAGTGAACAGTCACTTTACAATAGTAGTTCAGTGTATATATATTAGAACAGTCATTACAAGGTGGTATTTCAGTTCAGTGTATATAGTAGTGAACAGTCGTTACAGTAGTAGTTCAGTGTGTATATAGTAGAACAGTCGTTACAGTAGTAGTTCAGTGTGTATATAGTAGAACAGTCGTTACAGTAGTAGTTCAGTGTGTATATAGTAGTGAACAGTCGTTACAGTAGTAGTTCAGTGTGTATATAGTAGTGAACAGTCGTTACAGTAGTAGTTCAGTGTGTATATATTAGAACAGTCATTACAGTAGTATTTCAGTGTGTATATAGTAGTGAACAGTTGTTACAGTAGTAGTTCAGTGTGTATATAGTAGAACAGTCGTTACAGTAGTAGTTCAGTGTGTATATAGTAGAACAGTCGTTACAGTAGTAGTTCAGTGTGTATATAGTAGTGAACAGTCGTTACAGTAGTAGTTCAGTGTGTATATAGTAGAACAGTCGTTACAGTAGTAGTTCAGTGTGTATATAGTAGTGAACAGTCGTTACAGTAGTAGTTCAGGGTGTATATAGTAGTGAACAGTCGTTACAGTAGTAGTTCAGGGTGTATATAGTAGTGAACAGTCGTTACAGTAGTAGTTCAGGGTGTATATAGTAGAACAGTCGTTACAGTAGTAGTTCAGTGTAGGGGTCGACCGATTAATCGGCATGGCCGATTTCAAGTTATACAATCGGTAACCGGCATTTTGAATACCGATCATGGCCGATTACATTGCACTCCACGAGGAGACTGCGTGGCAGACTGACCACCTGTTATGCGAGTGCAGCAAGGAGCCAAGGTAAGTTGCTAGCTAGCATTAAAATTATTTTATAAAAAAACATCAATCTTAACATAATCACTAGTTAACTACACATGGTTGATGATATTACTAGTTTATCTAGCTTGTCCTGCATTTCATATAATCGATGCGGTGCCTGTTAATTTATTATCAAATCATAGCCTACTTCGCCAAACGGGTGATTTAACAAGCGTATTCGCGAAAAAAGCACTGTCGTTGCACCAACGTATCTAACCATGAACATCAATGCCTTTCTTAAAATCAATACAGAAGTACATTTTTTAAACATGCATATTTAGTTAATATTGCCTGCTTACATGAATTTATTTTAACTAGGGAAATTGTGTCACTTCTCTTGCATTCTGTGCACCAGAGTCAGGGTATATGCAGCAGTTTGGGCCGCCTGGCTCGTTGTGAACTGTGTGGAGACCATTTCTTCCTAACAAAGACCGTAATTATTTGCCAGAATTTTACATAATTATGATTTAACATTGAAGGTTGTGCAATGAAACTGCAATATTTAGACAAAGGGTAGCGCATTTGATAAAATACGGAACGGTTTCGTATTTCATTGAAAAAATAAACGTTTTGTTTTTGAAATGATTGTTTCCGGATTTGACCATATTAATGCCATAAGGCTCGTATTTCTGTGTGTTATTATGTTAAGTCTATGATTTGATATTGGATAGAGCAGTCTGACTGAGTGGTGGTAGGCAGCAGCAGGCTTGTAGGCATTCATTCAAACAGCCCTTTCCTGTGGTTGCCAGCAGCTCTTCACAATGCTTCAAGCATTGCTCTGTTTATGACTTCAAGCCTATCAATTCCCGAGATTAGGCTGGCAATACTAAAGTGCCTATAAGAACATGCAATAGTCAAAGGTATATGAAATACAAATGGTATAGAGAGAAATAGTCCTATAATTCCTATAATAACTACAACCTCAAACTTCTTACCTGGGAATATTGAAGACTCATGTTAAAAGGAACCACCAGCTTTCATATGTTCTCATGTTCTGAGCAAGGAACTGAAACGTTAGCTTTCTTACATGGCACATATTGCACTTTTACTTTCTTCTCCAACACTTTGTTTTTGCATTATTTAAACCAAATTGAACATGGGAAAGTTGAGGACAGCATGTGTAAGAGAAGAGTAAGACAGTGACCGCTAAAGGGAAGAAGACAGGAAGGAAGAGTGCACCAGACAGAGGAGAACACCTCTAGTGATAATCAGAGACTGTTCTCACCTCAGTGATCTTGGGGTTGGGGCACTGAGCTGGTTCTTGGGACCGGCACAATTCTCTGTACACACAGGACCTCATGTTGGCACACCACACACAGCTGTATTTGGGGTCAGCATTCTTACACAGGCTGCAGTCCTCACGACCCAGAGAACAGTTATACAACACCACTAATAGATGGAGAGGAGAGGAAGAGGGAGAGAAAGGATAGAGTGAGAGGAGAGAGAGGAGATGGAAGAAAAGGAGAGAGGAAGGGGAGAGGAGGAGGATAGAGAGAGAGGAGAAGGTAGAATGGGAGAGAGGAGGAGGGGGAGAGTGAAGAGGGTAGAATGGAGAGAGTAGGAGTGAGAGTAGGTAGAGAAGAGCAGGGGAGAGGTGGAGGATAGAGTGAGGAGAGAGAGGGTAGAATGGAAGAGGGGGGAGAGGGTAGAATGGGAGAGAGGAGGAGTGAGAGTAGGTAGAGAAGAGCAGGGGAGAGGTGGAGGATAGAGTGAGAGGAGAGAGAATGGAGGCAAAATGGAAGAGAGGAGGAAGGGAGAGAGAAGAGGGTAGAATGGAGAGAGAGGAGAGTAGGTAGAGAAGAGCAGGGGAGAGGTGGATGATAGAGAGAGGTAGAGAGAGGAGAGGTAGAATGGGAGAGAGGAGGAGGGGGGAGGGAAGCAGGGGGGGGGGGGGGTTGAGAGAAGGGGAAAGGGATCAAGCAACAACTCCATACCAATAACCCACCAGCCTGTACAGGGTTCACATCTTATTCAAACAAGCTTGAACTTTGTCCCAATGTATGAATAATAATAATACAATAATAATGGCTGAATATTAAACATGTCCAATACTGGGGTTATCCAACGCAGGTCCATTAAGGTGGAAGAGTTGAAATGGATCAACAGTTGTTTGAACAGTGCATTGAACAGCAGCGCTGCATCAACTCCAGTGTGTCAGACGGTCTGACTCACCAGTCAGAGTGCTGTCAATCTTCTTCTCTGTGTCTCGGTCTTTGATGTGGAAGAACACATTGACCTCCTGCTCCTTGTCGTAGGCAAACTAACACACAGGATATACACAACAGAGAAAAATGACATCTGAGTTACTGAGGGCCAGAGACATGTCAAAACACACTTGCTGGCTCTTTTTCTCACTCACACAGGACCCCACCACACACACACACACACACACACACACACACACACACACACACACACACACACACACACACACACACACACACACACACACACACACACACACACACACACACACACACACACACACACACACACACACACACACACACACCAGGGTTTCTGTTAACTGGTTATAGCTGGCTTTTGGACAATTAAAAATCTGACCCAGAGTCTGTTTGGAATAGGCTATTTCTTTCTTGCACAGAATCACAAGCTGACCAATAGGTCAACTGTTCTATTGTGGGGGATATTAGATTGACAGGCTGGTGATTCTGCTGTTCTTTACTCGTCTTGTTGTCTGAGGAGATGTCGGTGTGGACAGTTATTCTATCATCTTCACCGTGAGCATCGTTGCATGTTCTGTTACGATGAATTACCATAATGTAAATGTTATTTCTGTCACTTTGAGCACCATGGGTGGACGCCCTAATCAGGTTACCACCCTAACCCTAACCACCCAATGCATATGGGTCCGGCAAACTTCTCAAACGTCTTAAATTATAATACTTCCTGTCAAATATCCAGCACCACATTTTCCTAACAAAAACACTGACATGCACGCATGTACACACAATCCACACACAACATAGCTTTTAACTCCATACTGGCAGCCTCTCAAACTCTGTATGAAAACAGATGGGTGGAGAGGCAGAGAGAGTTAGAGTACTGGCTGGAGGTGAATGTCTTTGGGACTGAGAGAAAAGACTTGTACTGCTCATGTGGGGCGCTGGGATGTAAAACCTGTGTTGTCTCAAATAGAGGTGGATATTACTGACCTCATAACCCTTGAAGTTGAACTTTAACCCCTCATTAAAGGTGAACTCTTCCTCCGTGTGTTTCATGAGCTCCGTGCCAATTTTAAATGTGTGATCCTGGAGAGAGAGAGAGACAGAGACCCACACAGGACAGACAGACACACACAGGACAGACAAGAGACCCACACACAGGACAAGAGATACACACAGGACAAGAGATACACACAGGACAAGAGATACACACAGGACAAGAGACACACACAGGACAAGAGACACACACAGGACAAGAGACACACACAGGACGAGAGACACACACAGGACGAGAGATACACACAGGACGAGAGAAACACACAGGACGAGAGAAACACACAGGACAAGAGACACACACAGGACAAGAGACACACACAGGACAAGAGATACACACAGGACAAGAGACACACACAGGACAAGAGATACACACAGGACAAGAGATACACACAGGACAAGAGATACACACAGGACAAGAGATACACACAGGACAAGAGAAACACACAGGACAAGAGATACACACAGGACAAGAGATACACACAGGACAAGAGAAACACACAGGACAAGAGAAACACACAGGACAAGAGATACACACAGGACAAGAGATACACACAGGACAAGAGATACACACAGGACAAGAGATACACACAGGACAAGAGATACACACAGGACAAGAGATACACACAGGACAAGAGATACACACAGGACAAGAGAAACACACAGGACAAGAGAAACACACAGGACAAGAGACACACACAGGACAAGAGACACACAGGACAAGAGACACACAGGACAAGAGATACACACAGGACAAGAGAAACACACAGGACAAGAGAAACACACAGGACAAGAGAAACACACAGGACAAGAGAAACACACAGGACAAGAGAAACACACAGGACAAGAGATACACACAGGACAAGAGATACACACAGGACAAGAGATACACACAGGACAAGAGATACACACAGGACAAGAGATACACACAGGACAAGAGATACACACAGGACAAGAGATACACACAGGACAAGAGAAACACACAGGACAAGAGAAACACACAGGACAAGAGAAACACACAGGACAAGAGACACACACAGGACAAGAGACACACAGGACAAGAGACACACAGGACAAGAGAAACACACAGGACAAGAGAAACACAGGACAAGAGAAACACACAGGACAAGAGAAACACACAGGACAAGAGAAACACACAGGACAAGAGAAACACACAGGACAAGAGATACACACAGGACAAGAGATACAAGGACAAGAGAAACACACAGGACAAGAGAAACACACAGGACAAGAGATACACACAGGACAAGAGATACACACAGGACAAGAGATACACACAGGACAAGAGATACACACAGGACAAGAGATACACACAGGACAAGAGAAACACACAGGACAAGAGAAACACACAGGACAAGAGACACACACAGGACAAGAGACACACAGGACAAGAGAAACACACAGGACAAGAGATACACACAGGACAAGAGAAACACACAGGACAAGAGAAACACACAGGACAAGAGAAACACACAGGACAAGAGAAACACACAGGACAAGAGAAACACACAGGACAAGAGAAACACACAGGACAAGAGATACACACAGGACAGAGATACACACAGGACAAGAGAAACACACAGGACAAGAGAAACACACAGGACAAGAGATACACACAGGACAAGAGAAACACACAGGACAAGAGATACACACAGGACAAGAGATACACACAGGACAAGAGAAACACACAGGACAAGAGAAACACACAGGACAGAGATACACACAGGACAGAGATACACACAGGACAAGAGATACACACAGGACAAGAGATACACACAGGACAAGAGAAACACACAGGACAAGAGATACACACAGGACAAGAGATACACACAGGACAAGAGAAACACACAGGACAGAGAAACACACAGGACAAGAGATACACACAGGACAAGAGAAACACACAGGACAAGAGATACACACAGGACAAGAGATACACACAGGACAAGAGACACACACAGGACAGAGAAACACACAGCACAAGAGATACACACAGCACAAGAGATACACACAGGACAAGAGATACACACAGGACAGGGACACACACAGGACAGAGATACACACAGGACAAGAGATACACACAGGACAAGAGACACACACAGGACAGAGAAACACACAGGACAAGAGATACACACAGGACAAGAGAAACACACAGGACAAGAGAAACACACAGGACAGAGATACACACAGGACAGAGATACACACAGGACAAGAGAAACACAGGACAAGAGATACACACAGGACAAGAGAAACACACAGGACAAGAGATACACACAGGACAAGAGAAACACACAGGACAGAGAAACACACAGGACAAGAGAAACACACAGGACAAGAGATACACACAGGACAAGAGACACACACAGGACAGAGAAACACACAGGACAAGAGATACACACAGCACAAGAGATACACACAGGACAAGAGATACACACAGGACAAGAGATACACACAGGACAGAGACACACACAGGACAGAGATACACACAGGACAAGAGAGCATGTATATTAGAATGAGTAGAAGTCAGTCAGGCTGTCAGGCACAACAAACCATATTAGATAAACAGCACTGTACATGATCTAATAGTGAACGAGGAAGAAAAGAGGAACAGCCAAGTTAATCATCAATGATAGACGATGACTAAATAGGTGTCTGAAATGGCACCCTATTCCCTACAGTAAACCCAAAATGGCACCCTATTCCCTACAGTAAACCCAAAATGGCACCCTATTCCCTACAGTAAACCCAAAATGGCACCCTATTCCCTACAGTGAAACCAAAATGGCACCCTATTCCCTACAGTGAAACCAAAATGGCACCCTATTCCCTACAGTGAAACCAAAATGGCACCCTATTCCCTACAGTAAACCCAAAATGGCACCCTATTCCCTACAGTAAACCCAAAATGGCACCCTAGTCCCTACAGTGAAACCAAAATGGCACCCTATTCCCTACAGTAAACCCAAAATGGCACCCTATTCCCTACAGTGAAACCAAAATGTCATCCTAGTCCCTACAGTGAAACCAAAACGGCACCCTATTCCCTACAGTGAACCCAAAATGGCACCCTATTCCCTATATCGTGCACTCAAATGGCACCCTATTCCCTAAGTAGTGCACTCAAATGGCAGCCTATTACCTAAGTAGTGCACAGTATAGGTAATATGGTGTCATTAGGGACGCAAGCCTAAAAGCTGTGTCTATCTCACCTTGTATATGTCCAGGTTCTTCCCTTGGAAGCTGATGGGGATGAGGTAGCCTACAGGGATGAGATGAGGGTCTGGGTTCTCAAACTGAGGACAGCTATCAGCCTGGAGGGAGAACAGAAGGTAGCTGGTTTAATCAGAGAGACAGACAGACAGACATACATACAGGCAGACACACAGAGAGACACACAGACAGACAGAGACATACAGGCAGACAGAGAGACATACAGGCAGACAGAGAGACATACAGGCAGACAGAGACACACAGACATACAGACACACAGGCAGACAGGCAGAGAGACATACAGACAGACAGAGAGACATACAGACATACAGACAGGCAGATAGAGAGACATACAGGCAGACATACAGGCAGACAGACATGCAGACAGACAGACATACAGGCAGACAGACATACAGGCAGTCATACAGGCAGACAGACAGGCAGACAGACATGCAGACAGACATGCAGACAGACAGGCTTACAGGCAGATAGAGAGACATACAGGCAGACATACAGGCAGATACAGAGACATACAGGCAGACATACAGGCAGACAGACATACAGGCAGACAGACATACAGGCAGACACAGACAGACATACAGGCAGACAGACACAGGCAGACAGACACAGACAGACAGACACACAGGCAGACAGACATACAGGCAGACAGACATACAGGCAGACAGACATACAGGCAGACAGACATACAGGCAGACAGACATACAGGCAGACAGACATACAGGCAGGCAGACATACAGGCAGGCAGGCAGACATACAGGCAGGCAGACATACAGGCAGGCAGGCAGACATACAGGCAGGCAGGCAGGCAGGCAGGCAGGCAGGCAGGCAGGCAGGCAGACACACATACAGACAGACAGACATACAGGCAGACAGACAGACAGACAGGCAGGCAGGCATACAGGCAGACAGGTCGGAGCTTGCCAGTTGCCACCTATAAGCCAGAAAGTCAGTAACAGATACAAGCTGGCTCAATTGCCAGGTAGCAATTGTAAATGAGAACTTGTTCTCAACTTGCCTACCTGGTTAAATAAAGGTGAAATAAAATAAATAAATAAAAGAGACAATAGCTCTTTATCAATTAATCTTCCTTCACTTCCTCACGTCCTCTCTTCTGGCCTGCTTCTCAAAAGGTATTGGACCTTCTTCTTGAGGAGGCGGGGAGAGAGGACACAAGGAGTTGTGGAAAGACAAATGGAGTTTGAGCCAAACTGTGTAGTTCACTGAGACAGGGCTTCCTCCTACTTGTTGGGCTTTGACGATGTGAGCTCCATCTACAGAGACATCTCTGTCACTGCAGGTGTGGTCCTGGGCATTCCACTGGCACTGCCACTCACTGGTCACACATGCTATACACCTGGGGACAATCAACCAATAGAAGGAAGAGACAAGGAGTCAGAGTTTATATAGCCAATGAGAACAGAAATCCTCAAAGGTGTTCCGTGTAAAATGACAGAATAACTGTCAGAAAAGCGTCAATAACGGGGGTCTCCATAAAGCAGTGGTCACCTACAGGTCCATCTTCAAGGCATTCCTAGTCCATCACCTTGCACTCCTATTGGTCTTACAGTGCTGCTGGGTAGGCAAAGTGTTCCAACCATTTCATTTGTCTGAAGGGACAAACTCCACGACCAGAGAAAGACCGTCAAGGAATACAGCAAACAGTTGCTGTTTTTATGAGTGAGTTCTTTAAGCTTTTATTCAGGACTGTCAACACTGTTTTTATGAGTGAGTTCTTTAAGCTTTTATTCAGGACTGTCAACACTGTTTTTATGAGTGAGTTCTTTAAGCTTTTATTCAGGACTGTCAACACTGTTTTTATGAGTGAGTTCTTTAAGCTTTTATTCAGGACTGTCAACACTGTTTTTATGAGTGAGTTCTTTAAGCTTTTATTCAGGACTGTCAACACTGTTTTTATGAGTGAGTTCTTTAAGCTTTTATTCAGGACTGTCAACACTGTTTTTATGAGTGAGTTCTTTAAGCTTTTATTCAGGACTGTCAACACTGTTTTTATGAATGAGTTATTTAAGCTTTTATTCAGGACTGTCGACACTGTTTTTATGAGTGAGTTCTTTAAGCTTTTATTCAGGACTGTCAACACTGTTTTTATGAATGAGTTCTTTAAGCTTTTATTCAGGACTGTCAACACTGTTTTTATGAATGAGTTCTTTAAGCTTTTATTCAGGACTGTCAACACTGTTTTTATGAGTGAGTTCTTTAAGCTTTTATTCAGGACTGTCAACACTGTTTTTATGAGTGAGTTCTTTAAGCTTTTATTCAGGACTGTCAACACTGTTTTTATGAGTGAGTTCTTTAAGCTTTTATTCAATACTGTCAACACTGTTTTTATAAATGAGTTATTTAAGCTTTTATTCAGGACTGTCAACACTGTTTTTATGAGTGAGTTCTTTAAGCTTTTATTCAGGACTGTCAACACTGTTTTTATGAATGAGTTCTTTAAGCTTTTATTCAGGACTGTCAACACTGTTTTTATGAATGAGTTCTTTAAGCTTTTATTCAGGACTGTCAACACTGTTTTTATGAGTGAGTTCTTTAAGCTTTTATTCAGGACTGTCAACACTGTTTTTATGAGTGAGTTCTTTAAGCTTTTATTCAGGACTGTCAACACTGTTTTTATGAGTGAGTTCTTTAAGCTTTTATTCAATACTGTCAACACTGTTTTTATAAATGAGTTATTTAAGCTTTTATTCAGGACTGTCAACACTGTTTTTATGAGTGAGTTCTTTAAGCTTTTATTCAGGACTGTCAACACTGTTTTTATGAGTGAGTTCTTTAAGCTTTTATTCAATACTGTCAACACTGTTTTTATAAATGAGTTATTTAAGCTTTTATTCAGGACTGTCAACACTGTTTTTATGAGTGAGTTCTTTAAGCTTTTATTCAGGACTGTCAACACTGTTTTTATGCAACACTTTTACAAAAACAAATGTGCTTCTCCCTACTTCCACTCGTGCTGAGTAGCCGTGTATCAACAGGCCTGCTGTTTAATTATCAGCAGCTCGTCACGTCTATTTCAATATCCAGGAATATTTCACTTCTGGTCATAGGAACATCATGAATTAGAGCATCAGGCAGAAATAATGTGGTGCGACTTGAGTTTGGCCATCAGGTGGAAGACGGTGTCCCCTCTCTATTGGTCAGCCTCACCGGAGGAAAGGAGAAAGCAGGGACTATGAGAGGTGGACCCTCTCTATTGGTCAGCCTCACCGGAGGAAAGGAGAAAGCAGGGACTATGAGAGGTGGACCCTCTCTATTGGGAAAGGAGAAAGCAGGGACTCCCTCTCTATTGGTCAGCTCACCGGAGGAAAGGAGAAAGCAGGGACTATGAGAGGTGGACCCTCTCTATTGGTCAGCCTCACCGGAGGAAAGGAGAAAGCAGGGACTATGAGAGGTGGACCCTCTCTATTGGTCAGCCTCACCGGAGGAAAGGAGAAAGCAGGGACTATGAGAGGTGGACCCTCTCTATTGGTCAGCCTCACCGGAGGAAAGGAGAAAGCAGGGACTATGAGAGGTGGAGGAAAGGAGAAAGCCTATGAGAGGTGGACCCTCTCTATTGGTCAGCCTCACCGGAGGAAAGGAGAAAGCAGGGACTATGAGAGGTGGACCCTCTCTATTGGTCAGCCTCACCGGAGGAAAGGAGAAAGCAGGGACTATGAGAGGTGGACCCTCTCTATTGGTCAGCCTCACCGGAGGAAAGGAGAAAGCAGGGACTATGAGAGGTGGACCCTCTCTATTGGTCAGCCTCACCGGAGGAAAGGAGAAAGCAGGGACTATGAGAGGTGGACCCTCTCTATTGGTCAGCCTCACCGGAGGAAAGGAGAAAGCAGGGACTATGAGAGGTGGACCCTCTCTATTGGTCAGCCTCACCGGAGGAAAGGAGAAAGCAGGGACTATGAGAGGTGGACCCTCTCTATTGGTCAGCCTCACCGGAGGAAAGGAGAAAGCAGGGACTATGAGAGGTGGACCCTCTCTATTGGTCAGCCTCACCGGAGGAAAGGAGAAAGCAGGGACTATGAGAGGTGGACCCTCTCTATTGGTCAGCCTCACCGGAGGAAAGGAGAAAGCAGGGACTATGAGGAAAGGTGGACCCTCTCTATTGGTCAGCCTCACCGGAGGAAAGGAGAAAGCAGGGACTATGAGAGGTGTCCCTCTCTATTGGTCAGCCTCACCGGAGGAAAGGAGAAAGCAGGGACTATGAGAGGTGGACCCTCTCTATTGGTCAGCCTCACCGGAGGAAAGGAGAAAGCAGGGACTATGAGAGGTGGACCCTCTCTATTGGTCAGCCTCACCGGAGGAAAGGAGAAAGCAGGGACTATGAGAGGTGGACCCTCTCTATTGGTCAGCCTCACCGGAGGAAAGGAGAAAGCAGGGACTATGAGAGGTGGACCCTCTCTATTGGTCAGCCTCACCGGAGGAAAGGAGAAAGCAGGGACTATGAGAGGTGGACCCTCTCTATTGGTCAGCCTCACCGGAGGAAAGGAGAAAGCAGGGACTATGAGAGGTGGACCCTCTCTATTGGTCAGCCTCACCGGAGGAAAGGAGAAAGCAGGGACTATGAGAGGTGGACCCTCTCTATTGGTCAGCCTCACCGGAGGAAAGGAGAAAGCAGGGACTATGAGAGGTGGACCCTCTCTATTGGTCAGCCTCACCGGAGGAAAGGAGAAAGCAGGGACTATGAGAGGTGGACCCTCTCTATTGGTCAGCCTCACCGGAGGAAAGGAGAAAGCAGGGACTATGAGAGGTGGACCCTCTCTATTGGTCAGCCTCACCGGAGGAAAGGAGAAAGCAGGGACTATGAGAGGTGGACCCTCTCTAGGTCAGCCTCACCGGGAAAGGAGAAAGCTATGAGAGGTGGACCCTCTCTATTGGTCAGCCTCACCGGAGGAAAGGAGAAAGCAGGGACTATGAGAGGTGGACCCTCTCTATTGGTCAGCCTCACCGGAGGAAAGGAGAAAGCAGGGACTATGAGAGGTGGACCCTCTCTATTGGTCAGCCTCACCGGAGGAAAGGAGAAAGCAGGGACTATGAGAGGTGGACCCTCTCTATTGGTCAGCCTCACCGGAGGAAAGGAGAAAGCAGGGACTATGAGAGGTGGACCCTCTCTATTGGTCAGCCTCACCGGAGGAAAGGAGAAAGCAGGGACTATGAGAGGTGGACCCTCTCTATTGGTCAGCCTCACCGGAGGAAAGGAGAAAGCAGGGACTATGAGAGGTGGACCCTCTCTATTGGTCAGCCTCACCGGAGGAAAGGAGAAAGCAGGGACTATGAGAGGTGGACCCTCTCTATTGGTCAGCCTCACCGGAGGAAAGGAGAAAGCAGGGACTATGAGAGGTGGACCCTCTCTATTGGTCAGCCTCACCGGAGGAAAGGAAAAGAGGTGGACCCCTCTCTATTGGACTATGAGGAAAGGAGGACCCTCTCTATTGGTCAGCCTCACCGGAGGAAAGGAGAAAGCAGGGACTATGAGAGGTGGACCCTCTCTATTGGTCAGCCTCACCGGAGGAAAGGAGAAAGCAGGGACTATGAGAGGTGGACCCTCTCTATTGGTCAGCCTCACCGGAGGAAAGGAGAAAGCAGGGACTATGAGAGGTGGACCCTCTCTATTGGTCAGCCTCACCGGAGGAAAGGAGAAAGCAGGGACTATGAGAGGTGGACCCTCTCTATTGGTCAGCCTCACCGGAGGAAAGGAGAAAGCAGGGACTATGAGAGGTGGACCCTCTCTATTGGTCAGCCTCACCGGAGGAAAGGAGAAAGCAGGGACTATGAGAGGTGGACCTCTCTATTGGTCAGCCTCACCGGAGGAAAGGAGAAAGCAGGGACTATGAGAGGTGGACCCTCTCTATTGGTCAGCCTCACCGGAGGAAAGGAGAAAGCAGGGACTATGAGAGGTGGACCCTCTCTATTGGTCAGCCTCACCGGAGGAAAGGAGAAAGCAGGGACTATGAGAGGTGGACCCTCTCTATTGGTCAGCCTCACCGGAGGAAAGGAGAAAGCAGGGACTATGAGAGGTGGACCCCTCTCTATTGGTCAGCCTCACCGGAGGAAAGGAGAAAGCAGGGACTATGAGAGGTGGACCCTCTCTATTGGTCAGCCTCACCGGAGGAAAGGAGAAAGCAGGGACTATGAGAGGTGGACCCTCTCTATTGGTCAGCCTCACCGGAGGAAAGGAGAAAGCAGGGACTATGAGAGGTGGACCCTCTCTATTGGTCAGCCTCACCGGAGGAAAGGAGAAAGCAGGGACTATGAGAGGTGGACCCTCTCTATTGGTCAGCCTCACCGGAGGAAAGGAGAAAGCAGGGACTATGAGAGGTGGACCCTCTCTATTGGTCAGCCTCACCGGAGGAAAGGAGAAAGCAGGGACTATGAGAGGTGGACCCTCTCTATTGGTCAGCCTCACCGGAGGAAAGGAGAAAGCAGGGACTATGAGAGGTGGACCCTCTCTATTGGTCAGCCTCACCGGAGGAAAGGAGAAAGCAGGGACTATGAGAGGTGGACCCTCTCTATTGGTCAGCCTCACCGGAGGAAAGGAGAAAGCAGGGACTATGAGAGGTGGACCCTCTCTATTGGTCAGCCTCACCGGAGGAAAGGAGAAAGCAGGGACTATGAGAGGTGGACCCTCTCTATTAGTCAGCCTCACCGGAGGAAAGGAGAAAGCAGGGACTATGAGAGGTGGACCCTCTCTATTGGTCAGCCTCACCGGAGGAAAGGAGAAAGCAGGGACTATGAGAGGTGGACCCTCTCTATTGGTCAGCCTCACCGGAGGAAAGGAGAAAGCAGGGACTAGGGACTATGAGAGGTGGACCCTCTCTATTGGTCAGCCTCACCGGAGGAAAGGAGAAAGCAGGGACTATGAGAGGTGGACCCTCTCTATTGGTCAGCCTCACCGGAGGAAAGGAGAAAGCAGGGACTATGAGAGGTGGACCCTCTCTATTGGTCAGCCTCACCGGAGGAAAGGAGAAAGCAGGGACTATGAGAGGTGGACCCTCTCTATTGGTCAGCCTCACCGGAGGAAAGGAGAAAGCAGGGACTATGAGAGGTGGACCCTCTCTATTGGTCAGCCTCACCGGAGGAAAGGAGAAAGCAGGGACTATGAGAGGTGGACCCTCTCTATTGGTCAGCCTCACCGGAGGAAAGGAGAAAGCAGGGACTATGAGAGGTGGACCCTCTCTATTGGTCAGCCTCACCGGAGGAAAGGAGAAAGCAGGGACTATGAGAGGTGGACCCTCTCTATTGGTCAGCCTCACCGGAGGAAAGGAGAAAGCAGGGACTATGAGAGGTGGACCCTCTCTATTGGTCAGCCTCACCGGAGGAAAGGAGAAAGCAGGGACTATGAGAGGTGGACCCTCTCTATTGGTCAGCCTCACCGGAGGAAAGGAGAAAGCAGGGACTATGAGAGGTGGACCCTCTCTTTGGTCAGCCTCACCGGAGGAAAGGAGAAAGCAGGGACTATGAGAGGTGGACCCTCTCTATTGGTCAGCCTCACCGGAGGAAAGGAGAAAGCAGGGACTATGAGAGGTGGACCTCTCTATTAGTCAGCCTCACCGGAGGAAAGGAGAAAGCAGGGACTATGAGAGGTGGACCCTCTCTATTAGTCAGCCTCACCGGAGGAAAGGAGAAAGCAGGGACTATGAGAGGTGGACCCTCTATTAGTCAGCCTCACCGGAGGAAAGGAGAAAGCAGGGACTATGAGAGGTGGACCCTCTATTAGTCAGCCTCACCGGAGGAAAGGAGAAAGCAGGGACTATGAGAGGTGGACCCTCTCTATTGGTCAGCCTCACCGGAGGAAAGGAGAAAGCAGGGACTATGAGAGGTGGACCCTCTCTATTGGTCAGCCTCACCGGAGGAAAGGAGAAAGCAGGGACTATGAGAGGTGGACCCTCTCTATTGGTCAGCCTCACCGGAGGAAAGGAGAAAGCAGGGACTATGAGAGGACCCTCTCTAAGTCAGACCGGAGGAAAGGAGAAAGCAGGGACTATGAGAGGTGGACCCTCTCTATTAGTCAGCCTCACCGGAGGAAAGGAGAAAGCAGGGACTATGAGAGGTGGACCTCTCTATTGGTCAGCCTCACCGGAGGAAAGGAGAAAGCAGGGACTATGAGAGGTGGACCCTCTCTATTGGTCAGCCTCACCGGAGGAAAGGAGAAAGCAGGGACTATGAGAGGTGGACCCTCTCTATTGGTCAGCCTCACCGGAGGAAAGGAGAAAGCAGGGACTAGCCTCACCGAGGAAAGGAGAAAGCAGGGACCCCCTCTCTATTAGTCAGCCCCTCCTATTAGTCACCGGAGGAAAGGAGAAAGCAGGGACTATGAGAGGTGGACCCTCTCTATTAGTCAGCCTCACCGGAGGAAAGGAGAAAGCAGGGACTATGAGAGGTGGACCCTCTATTAGTCAGCCTCACCGAGGAAAGGAGAAAGCAGGGACTATGAGAGGTGGACCCTCTCTATTAGTCAGCCTCACCGGAGGAAAGGAGAAAGCAGGGACTATGAGAGGTGGACCCTCTCTATTAGTCAGCCTCACCGGAGGAAAGGAGAAAGCAGGGACTATGAGAGGTGGACCCTCTATTGGTCAGCCTTGGTCAGGTCAGCTCACCGGAGGAAAGGAGAAAGCAGGGACTATGAGAGGTGGACCCTCTCTATTGGTCAGCCTCACCGGAGGAAAGGAGAAAGCAGGGACTATGAGAGGTGGACCCTCTCTATTAGTCAGCCTCACCGGAGGAAAGGAGAAAGGGACAGGGACTATGAGAGGTGGACCCTCTCTATTAGTCAGCCTCACCGGAGGAAAGGAGAAAGCAGGGACTATGAGAGGTGGACCCTCTCTATTAGTCAGCCTCACCGGAGGAAAGGAGAAAGCAGGGACTATGAGAGGTGGACCCTCTCTATTGGTCAGCCTCACCGGAGGAAAGGAGAAAGCAGGGACTATGAGAGGTGGACCCTCTCTATTGGTCAGCCTCACCGGAGGAAAGGAGAAAGCAGGGACTATGAGAGGTGGACCCTCTCTATTGGTCAGCCTCACCGGAGGAAAGGAGAAAGCAGGGACTATGAGAGGTGGACCCTCTCTATTGGTCAGCCTCACCGGAGGAAAGGAGAAAGCAGGGACTATGAGAGGTGGACCCTCTCTATTGTCAGCCTCACCGGAGGAAAGGAGAAAGCAGGGACTATGAGAGGTGGACCTCTCTATTGGTCAGCCTCACCAGAGGAAAGGAGAAAGCAGGGACTATGAGAGGTGGACCCTCTCTATTGGTCAGCCTCACCAGAGGAAAGGAGAAAGCAGGGACTATGAGAGGTGGACCCTCTCTATTGGTCAGCCTCACCAGAGGAAAGGAGAAAGCAGGGACTATGAGAGGTGGACCCTCTCTATTAGTCAGCCTCACCGGAGGAAAGGAGAAAGCAGGGACTATGAGAGGTGGACCCTCTATTAGTCAGCCTCACCGGAGGAAAGGAGAAAGCAGGGACTATGAGAGGTGGACCCTCTCTATTAGTCAGCCTCACCGGAGGAAAGGAGAAAGCAGGGACTATGAGAGGTGGACCCTCTCTATTAGTCAGCCTCACCGGAGGAAAGGAGAAAGCAGGGACTATGAGAGGTGGACCCTCTCTATTAGTCAGCCTCACCGGAGGAAAGGAGAAAGCAGGGACTATGAGAGGTGGACCCTCTATTAGTCAGCCTCACCGGAGGAAAGGAGAAAGCAGGGACTATGAGAGGTGGACCCTCTATTAGTCAGCCTCACCGGAGGAAAGGAGAAAGCAGGGACTATGAGAGGTGGACCCTCTCTATTGGTCAGCCTCACCGGAGGAAAGGAGAAAGCAGGGACTATGAGAGGTGGACCCTCTCTATTGGTCAGCCTCACCGGAGGAAAGGAGAAAGCAGGGACTATGAGAGGTGGACCCTCTCTATTAGTCAGCCTCACCGGAGGAAAGGAGAAAGCAGGGACTATGAGAGGTGGACCCTCTCTATTGGTCAGCCTCACCGGAGGAAAGGAGAAAGCAGGGACTATGAGAGGTGGACCCTCTATTGGTCAGCCTCACCGGAGGAAAGGAGAAAGCAGGGACTATGAGAGGTGGACCCTCTCTATTGGTCAGCCTCACCGGAGGAAAGGAGAAAGCAGGGACTATGAGAGGTGGACCCTCTCTAGAGGAAAGGAGAAAGCAGGGACTGGACCCTCTCTATTGGTCAGCCTCACCGAGGAAAGGAGAAAGCAGGGACTATGAGAGGTGGACCCTCTCTATTAGTCAGCCTCACCGGAGGAAAGGAGAAAGCAGGGACTATGAGAGGTGGACCCTCTATTAGTCAGCCTCACCGGAGGAAAGGAGAAAGCAGGGACTATGAGAGGTGGACCCTCTCTATTAGTCAGCCTCACCGGAGGAAAGGAGAAAGCAGGGACTATGAGAGGTGGACCCTCTCTATTAGTCAGCCTCACCGGAGGAAAGGAGAAAGCAGGGACTATGAGAGGTGGACCTCTCTATTAGTCAGCCTCACCGGAGGAAAGGAGAAAGCAGGGACTATGAGAGGTGGACCTCTCTATTAGTCAGCCTCACCGGGAGGAAAGGAGAAAGTCAGGGACTATGAGAGGTGGACCCTCTATTAGTCAGCCTCACCGGAGGAAAGGAGAAAGCAGGGACTATGAGAGGTGGACCCTCTCTATTAGTCAGCCTCACCGAGGAAAGGAGAAAGCCTCCCTCTCTATTGGTCAGCCTCACCGAGGAAAGGAGAAAGCAGGGACTATGAGAGGTGGACCCTCTCTATTGGTCAGCCTCACCGGAGGAAAGGAGAAAGCAGGGACTATGAGAGGTGGACCCTCTCAGCCTCACCGGAGGAAAGGAGAAAGCAGGGACTATGAGAGGTGGACCCTCTCTAGCAGCCTCACCGGAGGAAAGGAGAAAGCAGGGACTATGAGGAAAGGAGAAAGCAGGGACTGGACCCTCTCTATTGGTCAGCCTCACCGGAGGAAAGGAGAAAGCAGGGACTATGAGAGGTGGACCCTCTCTATTAGTCAGCCTCACCGGAGGAAAGGAGAAAGCAGGGACTATGAGAGGTGGACCCTCTATTAGTCAGCCTCACCGGAGGAAAGGAGAAAGCAGGGACTATGAGAGGTGGACCCTCTATTGGTCAGCCTCACCGGAGGAAAGGAGAAAGCAGGGACTATGAGAGGTGGACCCTAGCCTCACCGGAGGAAAGGAGAAAGCAGGGACTGAGAGGTGGACCCTCTCTATTGGTCAGCCTCACCGGAGGAAAGGAGAAAGCAGGGACTATGAGAGGTGGACCCTCTCTATTGGTCAGCCTCACCGGAGGAAAGGAGAAAGCAGGGACTATGAGAGGTGGACCCTCTCTATTGGTCAGCCTCACCAGAGGAAAGGAGAAAGCAGGGACTATGAGAGGTGGACCCTCTCTATTGGTCAGCCTCACCAGAGGAAAGGAGAAAGCAGGGACTATGAGAGGTGGACCCTCTCTATTGGTCAGCCTCACCAGAGGAAAGGAGAAAGCAGGGACTATGAGGGGACCCTCTCTATGGACCGGAGGAAAGGAGAAGGGACATTAGTCAGCCTCACCGGAGGAAAGGAGAAAGCAGGGACTATGAGAGGTGGACCCTCTCTATTAGTCAGCCTCACCGGAGGAAAGGAGAAAGCAGGGACTATGAGAGGTGGACCCTCTCTATTAGTCAGCCTCACCGGAGGAAAGGAGAAAGCAGGGACTATGAGAGGTGGACCCTCTCTATTAGTCAGCCTCACCGGAGGAAAGGAGAAAGCAGGGACTATGAGAGGTGGACCCTCTCTATTAGTCAGCCTCACCGGAGGAAAGGAGAAAGAGAGGTGGACCTCTATTGGTCAGCCTCAGGTGAGACCCTCTCTATTGGTCAGCACTCCCTCTCTACAGCCTCACCGGAGGAAAGGAGAAAGCAGGGACTATGAGAGGTGGACCCTCTCTATTGGTCAGCCTCACCGGAGGAAAGGAGAAAGCAGGGACTATGAGAGGTGGACCCTCTCTATTGGTCAGCCTCACCGGAGGAAAGGAGAAAGCAGGGACTATGAGAGGTGGACCCTCTCTATTGGTCAGCCTCACCGAGGAAAGGAGAAAGCAGGGACTATGAGAGGTGGACCCTCTCTTAGTCAGCTGGAGGAAAGGAGAAAGCAGGGACAGCCTCACCGGAGGAAAGGAGAAAGCAGGGACTATGAGAGGTGGACCCTCTCTATTAGTCAGCCTCACCGGAGGAAAGGAAAGGGACTATGAAACCCTCTCATTAGTCAGGGGAAAGGAGAAAGCAGGGACTATGAGAGGTGGACCCTCTCTATTAGTCAGCCTCACCGGAGGAAAGGAGAAAGCAGGGACTATGAGAGGTGGACCCTCTATTCAGTCAGCCTCACCGGAGGAAAGGAGAAAGCAGGGACTATGAGAGGTGGACCCTCTATTAGTCAGCCTCACCGGAGGAAAGGGGAGAAAGGAAAGGAGAAAGCAGGGACTATGAGAGGTGGACCCTCTCTATTAGTCAGCCTCACCGGAGGAAAGGAGAAAGCAGGGACTATGAGAGGTGGACCCTCTCTATTAGTCAGCCTCACCGGAGGAAAGGAGAAAGCAGGGACTATGAGAGGTGGACCCTCTCTATTAGTCAGCCTCACCGGAGGAAAGGAGAAAGCAGGGACTATGAGAGGTGGACCTCTCTATTGGTCAGGAAAAGGAGAAAGCAGGGGACTATGAGAGGTGGACCCTATTGAGCCTCACCGGAGGAAAGGAGAAAGCAGGGACTGGACCCTCTCTATTAGTCAGCCTCACCGGAGGAAAGGAGAAAGGGGAGAGAGGTGGACCCTCTCTATTGCAGGAGGAAAGGAGAAAGCTATGAGAGGTGGACCCTCTCTATTAGTCAGCCTCACCGGAGGAAAGGAGAAAGCAGGGACTATGAGAGGTGGACCCTCTATTAGTCAGCCTCACCGGAGGAAAGGAGAAAGCAGGGACGGAGGAAAGGAGAAAGCAGGGACTATGAGAGGTGGACCCTCTCTATTAGTCAGCCTCACCGGAGGAAAGGAGAAAGCAGGGACTATGAGAGGTGGACCCTCTCTATTAGTCAGCCTCACCGGAGGAAAGGAGAAAGCAGGGACTATGAGAGGTGGACCCTCTCTATTAGTCAGCCTCACCGGAGGAAAGGAGAAAGCAGGGACTATGAGAGGTGGACCCTCTATTAGTCAGCCTCACCGGAGGAAAGGAGAAAGCAGGGACTATGAGAGGTGGACCCTCTCTATTAGTCAGCCTCACCGGAGGAAAGGAGAAAGCAGGGACTATGAGAGGTGGACCCTCTCTATTGGTCAGCCTCACCGGAGGAAAGGAGAAAGCAGGGACTATGAGAGGTGGACCTCTCTACCACCGGAGGAAAGGAGAAAGCAGGGACTATGAGAGGTGGACCCTCTCTATTGGTCAGCCTCACCGGAGGAAAGGAGAAAGCAGGGACTATGAGAGGTGGACCCTCTCTATTGGTCAGCCTCACCGGAGGAAAGGAGAAAGCAGGGACTATGAGAGGTGGACCCTCTCTATTGGTCAGCCTCACCGGAGGAAAGGAGAAAGCAGGGACTTGGTCAGCCTCACCGGAGGAAAGGAGAAAGCAGGGACTATGAGAGGTGGACCCTCTCTATTGGTCAGCCTCACCGGAGGAAAGGAGAAAGCAGGGACTATGAGAGGTGGACCCTCTCTATTGGTCAGCCTCACCGGAGGAAAGGAGAAAGCAGGGACTATGAGAGGTGGACCCTCTCTATTGGTCAGCCTCACCGGAGGAAAGGAGAAAGCAGGGACTATGAGAGGTGGACCCTCTCTATTGGTCAGCCTCACCGGAGGAAAGGAGAAAGCAGGGACTATGAGAGGTGGACCCTCTCTATTGGTCAGCCTCACCGGAGGAAAGGAGAAAGCAGGGACTATGAGAGGTGGACCCTCTCTATTAGTCAGCCTCACCGGAGGAAAGGAGAAAGCAGGGACTATGAGAGGTGGACCCTCTCTATTGGTCAGCCTCACCGGAGGAAAGGAGAAAGCAGGGACTATGAGAGGTGGACCCTCTCTATTAGTCAGCCTCACCGGAGGAAAGGAGAATTAGGGACTATGAGAGGTGGACCCTCTCTATTAGTCAGCCTCACCGGAGGAAAGACTGACCGCTGAGACTGACCATCAGTCCAGTAAAATAAAAAAGATAATTATTTCAATTTATGCTCAGCTGAGCCTCGCAAATGATACAACTGATCTATTCTGTTATCAAAGCTCGAGTTTTGAAATATAACATGGTCTGAGAAGAACAATAGTCAGGAAGGCATAAAGCCAATATGTTGTGATAATGTATTAGACCTACTGCACAAACCTCCTTCCTACACAACAATTTTTATTAGGTTACTGTTGTATAGGCTTACATTATTAAGTCCTGTTTTTAAAGAATATCTGAGTGGTCGATCTCGGCATGGAAAGTGATCTTTCCTCAGAAAAGGTTGGTGACCAATAAGGGTTTTACTGGCGACACTTACGGCGTGTTCCTGGACTTCCTGCCGGTGGCGGCACAGTTGTAGAACTTGTATTCGCTGGACGTCACCTCGATGCCGTCGTTGACCAGGATCTTCACCTGCACCGTCACAAAGTCTGAACGCAATATGACAGAATGTCAGTTACCACAGTCCGTTGCCTTGTTCGGCAAGACAAAGACAAGTTAGTTAAATAAACAGACTGATATCTCCAGGCTTAAAAACAGTATACAGAACCCATCTACCACCCAAGGAGCTAAGGACCGGGGTTAGGACCAGTATTCAGGAGGACTCACCCTGCTTGTCAGGTGTAGAGGGGATGTTCACAGGGTCGGGGAGGGCACAGATGACCTTCTGGTCCATCATCACAGCTCCACTAGTGTCCGAACCAAACCTGCACTTGATGATGTCAGAAGGGCCGATCTTGGGGAGGGAGGGGATGTAGATTTCAACCTGGACAGGACAAAAACAGAGGTTTTTGAGGAGTGAGAGAGAGAGAGACAGAAACCAAGAGTGAGAGAGAAGCAATAGAATAAACTTCCTCTTGAATACAAAGAGGTCAATTGAGGAAATGCAATTATGTTTCAAGTCACAGGAATGGTTATGTGACAAAAACTCAAGTTCCTGGAGAGAATTGAGATGAAATGAAGTGAAATAAAGGAAGTGACTGATATTCAGGTCTACAGTTTAAAATGTACACAGTTCATTAATCCAGAACTGACCCAGAAAACTAATTTCTGTGTGTGTGTGTGTGTGTGTGTGTGTGTGTGTGTGTGTGTGTGTGTGTGTGTGTGTGTGTGTGTGTGTGTGTGTGTGTGTGTGTGTGTGTGTGTGTGTGTGTGTGTGTGTGTGTGTGTGTGTGTGTGTGTGTGTGTGTGTGTGTGTGTGTGTGTGTGTGTGTGTGTGAGAGAGAAATGCACTGGAAGGGCGTAGATCTTAAAGGAATTGACTAGAGTTAAACTCAGGATGAATGAATTCAGAATGAACCAAACCCAGCACAACAGATGAGGGATCTTTCACACTGGAGAAGACAGCTGCCAATGACAGGGAACGTAGACTTGTACACTCAACCACTCAGTACCTGCTCGGTCTTCCTACAGCTGAGGTTGGGTGGGTTAAAGGCCTGGATCTGAACACACTGCTGGTTGGGGCTCCACAGCCACGTGTTGTCATCCTCAGCCCTGGGACAGTCTCCCTTCCTGGTACACCTGGAGGAGAAGAGATCAGTCACACTCTGGACTACAGCTAACCAGGACTCTGGACTACAGCTAACCAGGAGTCTGGACTACAGCTAACCAGGAGTCTGGACTACAGCTAACCAGGAGTCTGGACTACAGCTAACCAGGACTCTGGACTACAGCTAACCAGGACTCTGGACTACAGCTAACCAGGACTCTGGACTACAGCTAACCAGGACTCTGGACTACAGCTAACCAGGACTCTGGACTACAGCTAACCAGGACTCTGGACTACAGCTAACCAGGACTCTGGACTACAGCTAACCAGGACTCTGGACTACAGCTAACCAGGACTCTGGACTACAGCTAACCAGGACTCTGGACTACAGCTAACCAGGACTCTGGACTACAGCTAACCAGGACTCTGGACTACAGCTAACCAGGACTCTGGACTACAGCTAACCAGGACTCTGTACCTGTATCCAGGCCCAGTTCCTCACTGATAGGAACTCAAGAGAGAAAATAGTCCTGGACCATCTATAACAGGATAAATCAGTACTAAGCTCATAAGACATTTATAAGTTACATTGTATTATTCATTGAAAAGATCAATGAGCAGCAGGAAATATTGCAGCTATAACCAATGTTCTCCCAAAGAATTGTCACTGAGCAAATTTCAAGTCTGCTGACTTCCAGCGCGCGTTACTGTTAACACTGAGGCTGTACCCGCTTTAAGTTACCGTTTTAAACAGTGACTATGTAGGCTACTGTGGCTATTTGATCATAATGTAGGCCTACCAGAGTGGCCTACCATCAAAAACATGGAGAACATTAATTGAACACCACACATTTTAACATGGAAATAGCTGTTCTATCATTCAGCCTACAGTAGCAGCCAATGTGTGGTGTTCAATATAAGTCTACATTCCATGAGACTTTTGAAAAAACACGCAGGGCTTGACATGAACCTGTTCATCCACTTGTCCTTCAGACAAGGAGGGTACTGAACATGTTGTGTTGATGCAAAAAGCACTTTTCTAAATAGAATGCATTATTATTCCCATTCCATTATTACAGAGTATCAGACAAATTACGCTACCCTCTGCCTATTGGCTACTTGGCTTATTCAAGCCTGTCTTAAAATGCAACACGGCCCCTTTAAAACTTAGGTCGACCCGACATGCAGGCGTCCCATCTAGACATCTGGAAATGCAAATGCGCTACGCTAATTGCTAATAGCACTCGTTAAAACTCAAACGTTCATTAAAACACACATGCAGGGTACTGAATTAAAGCTACACTCGTTGTGAATCCAGCCAACAAGTCAGATTTTTTTAAATGCTTTTCGGCGAAAGCATGAGAAGCTATTATCTGATAGCATGCAACACCCCAAAAGACCCGCAGGGGATGTAAACAAAATAATTAGCATAGTCGGCGCTACACAAAACGCACAAATAAAATATAAAACATTCATTACCTTTGACAATCTTCTTTTCTGGCACTCCTAGATGTCCCATAAACATCACTATTGGGTCTTTTTTTCGATTAAATCAGTCCATATATAGCCTAGATATCGATCTATGAAGACTGTGTGATCAAGGAAAAAAACAGCGTTTTATAACGCAACGTCATTTTTTTAAATTAAAAAAGTCGACGATAAACTTTCACAAAACACTTCGAAATACTTTTGTAATGCAACTTTAGGTATTAGTAAACGTTAATAATCTATCAAATTGATCACAAGGCGATGTATATTCTATAGCTCTACGTCTTGAAATAATGTCCGGATAAATCTCAACCAAAATATCAGGTCAGAGACCGGAAGAAATGGGCTGTCTCTTCTTCATTTGACCAAGAAACAAAGCCTAGGCAATTGACAAGACTGGTGACATCGTGTGGAAGCTGTAGGAATTGCAATCTCGGCTCCAGGTAATGTGGCTTCCATTCAACAATACATTCAAGTGGCGCATTGATATATTTTCCAATTTTCAGTGATCAGATTTTCCTGCGCTTTTCAATGAAACGCACGTTCTGTTATAGTCACAGCCGTGATTTAACCAGTTTTAGAAACGTCTGAGTGTTTTCTATCCACTCATACTAATCATATGCATATACTATATTCCTGGCATGAGTAGCAGGGCGCTGAAATGTTGCGCGATTTTTAACAGTGTGTTCGAAAAAGTAGGGGGTAGGATCAACAGGTTAAGACAAAAAAAAATCTCATCACCTGACTGGCTTTTCAAAGATGGCTAGAAATGTACAGGTTGTGTGCTCCTGTAGGAAGCAATCCCTCCCCTATCGTCCCCTATCGTTGACTACAAATGACCTATAACTGGGATAATAACTCACCAACTAGCAAAGGACATGAACAAATGTGCCACATGTGGCTACATGCAGCTCTGATTGGTTAAGGAGCACCGGTCTGTGTAGAGTACAGCTTGCCTGTCCATGTAATACAATCCGACACCGTGCGTCCTGCCTCGGTATGTTGCATTGAAAGCGTGGATTCAATCACAATTCTCACAGTAAAGGGAAACGTTGATAGTGTTAACTAAAAGTCTAGAAAGTTGAGTGAAGTTGAATCTCGTGCTTCTCTGCGCTGGTATTTCTTCTGCGCGGCAGCCCGAGAGGAGCTGCACCCTGTTTAGAGGGAACATTGACTATAACTGGGACTGTACTCACTTGCCCTGCAGCACACACCAGCCACAGTAGGGGTCTTTCTGTGCCACACAGGACTGGCAGTCTGTCTTCAGGTGGCAGGCCTGCACTGGCACCTTGGAGATCTATGAGCAAAACAAAAACGGCTGTTTCAAACATGGCTTTGATATGGTACTAACCTAAATGCATGGAACGCCTCACACTGATGAAAATCTACACTGTGGAATAAAGTTCCACGTTAAGATCACGGCTCACCTTCTTCTCTGTGGTGATGTAGAGGTGTGTGAGGCTGGTGTCAAACAGCAGGTTCTTGTTGACCTTGTCCCCGGTGTTCTCCCCAGGGGCGCGGCCGTACACCTCTGGACTGGTCGACAGGTGCAGCTTCAACACCTACGTTACACGAGCAGAAAGAAGACAGAGAAGGCGGCCGGGTCGATGCAGAAGACTTTAGTCAACTAGTAAGGAAAATACATTCAAGTCAGAGCAGCCTATTGAATAACATTCCTGCAGGATGAGTTTCTGGTCAGCAGACGCTCTTATGCAGAGCAACTTGTAGTCAATGCATTTAACTAAGGTAGGTGAGACCAACCACATATCACAGTCAGAGTATTTAACTGAGGTAGGTGAGACCAACCACATATCACAGTCAGTGCATTTAACTAAGGTAGGTGAGACCAACCACATATCACAGTCAGTGCATTTAACTAAGGTAGGTGAGACCAACCACATATCACAGTCAGTGCATTTAACTAAGGTAGGTGAGACCAACCACATATCACAGTCAGAGTATTTAACTGAGGTAGGTGAGACCAACCACATATCACAGTCAGTGCATTTAACTAAGGTAGGTGAGACCAACCACATATCACAGTCAGTGCATTTAACTAAGGTAGGTGAGACCAACCACATATCACAGTCAGTGCATTTAACTAAGGTAGGTGAGACCAACCACATATCACAGTCAGTGCATTTAACTAAGGTAGGTGAGACCAACCACATATCACAGTCAGTGCATTTAACTAAGGTAGGTGAGACCAACCACATATCACAGTCAGTGCATTTAACTACGGTAGGTGAGACCAACCACATATCACAGTCAGTGCATTTAACTAAGGTAGGTGAGACCAACCACATATCACAGTCAGTGCATTTAACTAAGGTAGGTGAGACCAACCACATATCACAGTCAGTGCATTTAACTAAGGTAGGTGAGACCAACCACATATCACAGTCAGTGCATTTAACTACGGTAGGTGAGACCAACCACATATCACAGTCAGTGCATTTAACTAAGGTAGGTGAGACCAACCACATATCACAGTCAGTGCATTTAACTACGGTAGGTGAGACCAACCACATATCACAGTCAGAGCATTTAACTAAGGTAGGTGAGACCAACCACATATCACAGTCAGTGCATTTAACTAAGGTAGGTGAGACCAACCACATATCACAGTCAGAGCATTTAACTAAGGTAGGTGAGACCAACCACATATCACAGTCAGTGCATTTAACTAAGGTAGGTGAGACCAACCACATATCACAGTCAGCTTGTGGTCCTTCTGTAGCTCAGTTGGTAGAGCATGGCGCTTGTAACGCCAGGGTAGTGGGTTCGATCCCCGGGACCACCCATACGTAGAATGTATGCACACATGACTGTAAGTCGCTTTGGATAAAAGCGTCTGCTAAATGGCATATATTAACTAAGGTAGGTGAGACCAACCACATATCACAGTCAGTGCATTTAACTAAGGTAGGTGAGACCAACCACATATCACAGTCAGTGCATTTAACTAAGGTAGGTGAGACCAACCACATATCACAGTCAGAGCATTTAACTAAGGTAGGTGAGACCAACCACATATCACAGTCAGAGCATTTAACTAAGGTAGGTGAGACCAACCACATATCACAGTCAGAGCATTTAACTACGGTAGGTGAGACCAACCACATATCACAGTCAGTGCATTTAACTACGGTAGGTGAGACCAACCACATATCACAGTCAGAGCATTTAACTAAGGTAGGTGAGACCAACCACATATCACAGTCAGTGCATTTAACTAAGGTAGGTGAGACCAACCACATATCACAGTCAGAGCATTTAACTAAGGTAGGTGAGACCAACCACATATCACAGTCAGTGCATTTAACTAAGGTAGGTGAGACCAACCACATATCACAGTCAGAGCATTTAACTAAGGTAGGTGAGACCAACCACATATCACAGTCAGTGCATTTAACTAAGGTAGGTGAGACCAACCACATATCACAGTCAGCTTGTGGTCCTTCTGTAGCTCAGTTGGTAGAGCATGGCGCTTGTAACGCCAGGGTAGTGGGTTCGATCCCCGGGACCACCCATACGTAGAATGTATGCACACATGACTGTAAGTCGCTTTGGATAAAAGCGTCTGCTAAATGGCATATATTAACTAAGGTAGGTGAGACCAACCACATATCACAGTCAGTGCATTTAACTAAGGTAGGTGAGACCAACCACATATCACAGTCAGTGCATTTAACTAAGGTAGGTGAGACCAACCACATATCACAGTCAGAGCATTTAACTAAGGTAGGTGAGACCAACCACATATCACAGTCAGAGCATTTAACTAAGGTAGGTGAGACCAACCACATATCACAGTCAGAGCATTTAACTACGGTAGGTGAGACCAACCACATATCACAGTCAGTGCATTTAACTACGGTAGGTGAGACCAACCACATATCACAGTCAGAGCATTTAACTAAGGTAGGTGAGACCAACCACATATCACAGTCAGTGCATTTAACTAAGGTAGGTGAGACCAACCACATATCACAGTCAGAGCATTTAACTAAGGTAGGTGAGACCAACCACATATCACAGTCAGTGCATTTAACTAAGGTAGGTGAGACCAACCACATATCACAGTCAGTGCATTTAACTAAGGTAGGTGAGACCAACCACATTCTATGAAGATGGTAACTTAACCATTATCTGCAGTTAGGGTCAGCTGTAGTTTTTGAAATAAACATTGCGGTCCACGCAATTGTTTTTGCAAAGTTGAAAAAAAATGTCACGTAAACTATTTAATTGAACTCGTGTCACAATTTGACATAATGGAAGGCAAACCTTCAGGCTTTAGATGTCATATTGTTCATGGTTTTTCATCCGTTTGTAAGAATTAGTGAACAAAGACCTGATTGGGAGCCAAAAGACCCGGCTCAACGAAAAGACTTGGAATGTCCATCACTGTCAGCTAGTACCTCTCCTAAAGTAGTCCCCAGGAAGGCAACGGCGTGCTCCGTTTCCACAGCGACGGCCACAGCGGTCATCAGGCCCTTCTTGGTGAAAACGGGGTCGGTTGCCAGGGCGAACTCTGCCCTGCTGGCCAGCGGGGAGGGCAGGAACTCAGCACCACACTTTTGATTGGTCACCATGCCCTTCTGAAGAGGGAAGGAATCAATGTCAGATACATTATCTCACTAGTAGGTAGAAGTGATAATGTAGTAGTTAATACATTATATCTACATCCTCTTGTAAATTTCATTGTAGAAGAGCAACGACCATAACGTCAAGGTAAACTAGAAAACCATCAATTGCTTCAAAACTGACAGCACGTACATTCTCGCTCCTCATACCAGAGGACATGCAGTACGACTGCCCTTGACTGGAGGGGCTGGTATGGCTACAAACCTCATTTTCAATTTTACACAGCTCATCTGACTTGGAGGAGTACGGTGAGTAGACAGCAGACTTGTTGTTTATTTGTCCCTTGGTGCTGTAGCAGGCTCCTATGATCTCCACCAGTCTCTGGTTGATGGCCCTCAGTGGGTACATACACACTGCCGAGCTGGAGCTGTCATCGTCCGAGCTGAACACCACAAACACAACCTGACAGGAAAACACCAGTCATTGTTCTTAACTCACTGTTCTCACGGTTCAGACTGGCCTCCTTAAGTAAAGGTGAAATGCCGCTTTATCTGTCCAAACTCATTTGTGAGATTCAATCTTATTCAAACAACTATTTGTCCCCTTAGGGCAATTCTATTAGGGGTCATATCATTGAATTGGGGTATAGAATTGAACTGGTTAGTGGATTAAGTTTAAATTGTTAGAGGGGGAAAATAAATAGATACCTTATCCTGGGCTCCAACCGGTCCGTACCAGCCAGAGGAGCTCATATTCTTGGCCAGGGCTTCTCCTGGGAGGGTCACGTAGGCTGCCTGAACCTTGTTGTACTTGTTCCCCGCGCTGCAGTTCAGCTGGAGCTCTGTGTACGAGTAGTAGTTGTGGTCGTTCTCACACATCCTGGAGATAAAGGTGAAGTTCTTGGTTCCTGAATCCTGGGCGCCCAGGGTTCTGGAGAACAGGAAGTAGACAAAGCCCTCGTCCTGGAAGACGAGAGATGGAAATAGAGGAGAGAGAAAGTGGAAAAAAGGAGAGAATAAGAGTGAGATAGAAGAGAATGAGTTCCATGAATCATTATTCATCTTTCAGTGTCTTTGTAAGGTTGTATTCACAGACAGGCCCTGAGGGGATGTTTCACACTGTGTGTAAAAGGGGTTTCTCCGTCTCTCACCTTGAAGGCGTGTCTGAAGTCATGGAGGTAGCGCAGCGTGAAGGGGTTGGACTGGACGGCCGAGGCCTCGATGATGCTGTCGAACAACACCCAGTCACTATGGACCTGGAGGATACGGGTGCTGATCAGCTTGGTGCTGTCATGGCTGCCGTAGCCCTTAGCCACCTGAAGAGAACAGAGAGGGGCAAATACAAGTTACCATGGTGACCAGGAAGTAAATACAACATGGTTCAGCTTGGTGCAGTCGTGGCTGAAATAACCTTTACACACCTCGGACGAGACCGAGGGAACAGAACTTGGGAAATTCAATTATCTAGCACCTTTACAAGTTTAAATCCCAATACAACATCAGCATTGCGATTGCAACGCCAGGATAGTGGGTTTAATTCCTGGGTCCACCCAATACGTAAAACATTTATACAAGTCACTTTGAATAAAAGTGTCTGCTAAATGACATTATTATGACTGTGCTATATCACGGAGCGGTTCGTCCACCTACCAGGAAGACGGTGAAGTTCCCCTTGTCCTTGTTGAAGTAGTAAGACATGACCCCTACTACCGACACACTCTCCTCAGCACTGGCCACGTACGACTTCTCTCCTTTCGTATCGCTGAAGTACAGCAGCTGCTCCACATTAGACAGGTTCCTCAGAGAACAGATTCCTCTGTACAGACTCCCACACACTATCAAGGTGTCTTTGGATGGATGGATGAGGAGCAGTTTGTTATGGTTGTCTGTCTCCACTGCTTCCTCACAGGAAGTCACGGGCGGGGTACACTGGCGGTTGTCCAGTTCGGGTCCTGTTCTGGTGTGTGCCTCAGGGTGCAGGGATTGGTCCAGTTGGTAGAGGGCATTGACCGTGCCCACGTACAGCCGGCTGGTGATTGGGTCCTGGACTACGTTGTTGATGAGGGTGTCGGAGGTGAACTCGTCGTAGGCGGAGCCGAGGAGGGAGAGAGACAACGTCGCCAAGATGGCAGCCAGGACCCACCGCCACGCCATCTCTGGAGGAGAGGAAGGGAAAAATAATTATATTACTCTTTATAACTTGGTAAAGAAAGAAAGAGAGAGAGAGGAAGGAGTGAGAGAGGGAGAAGAGGAAGGAGTGAGAGGGGGAGAAGAGGAAGGAGTGAGAGGGGGAGAAGAGGAAGGAAGGAAGGAGTGAGAGGGGGAGAAGAGGAAGGAAGGAAGGAGTGAGAGGGGGAGAAGGGGAAGGAAGGAAGGAGTGAGAGGGGGAGAAGAGGAAGGAAGGAAGGAGTGAGAGGGGAGAAGAGGAAGGAAGGAAGGAGTGAGAGGGGAGAAGAGGAAGGAAGGAAGGAGTGAGAGGGGGAGAAGAGGAAGGAAGGAAGGAGTGAGAGGGGGAGAAGAGGAAGGAAGGAAGGAGTGAGAGGGGGAGAAGAGGAAGGAAGGAAGGAGTGAGAGGGGGAGAAGAGGAAGGAAGGAAGGAGTGAGAGGGGAGAAGAGGAAGGAAGGAGTGAGAGGGGGAAAGAGGAATGAAGGAAGGAGTGAGAGGGGGGAGAAGAGGAATGAAGGAAGGAGTGAGAGGGGGAGAAGAGGAAGGAAGGAGTGAGAGGGGGAGAAGAGGAAGGAAGGAGTGAGAGGGGGAGAAGAGGAAGGAAGGAGTGAGAGGGGGAGAAGAGAAAGATAGAAGTGTACAGATAAGGGCAAAATATATAATTAGTTCCTAATCTTAATCATTCCATTCTATTAGTCTTTCTGTGGCTTTGTAACTTAGTCATCACAGACAGGCCTGAGGGGACGTTTCAACAGATAATAAGACATGAAATAAACATGAAGACATTAAGGTTAACAACGTTTAATAACATCCTCTGGTGTATTTTATATATTTTTTAGCACTAAGTTATTCAGTTCTACTTCAGCGTTCCTACCTTCCATTCTTTCATTATTATTCATCCTCATCCTTCCCGCTAAATATAAAGGAGGGAAAATCAATTCACCCGCTCCCCAAACTCCCCTCAGATGTTGAGATGTGGATCAGTGAATTTGACACGGCCGATAAAACAAGTTGGTTTTTTTTTTAAAGAAAGAAGTGTATGCAGCATTCGCTTTGCAGGCAAACTCCTCTTCTCTCCTCCCCTCATCCTTTCATCCCTGCCTACAGTTTTTCGGTAGTCAAACTCTCCTGGAATCAAAGGGATTTGAGGAGAGGTTGAGAAGAGTGGCACAGTGCCAAGGTAACAAAGGTGTCCTGTTGCATTATGGGTACGTCCTGTTGAATTATGGGTACGCCCTCAGCATGGGGGCAGAGAAACTCCTCTTTGCAAAAACTCATAACGATTCACAAACTTTTTCCCAAAACTTTTGGGTGGGTTGTTGTGAGACCTAACCAATAACTTTGGCTGTGACCCAAAGGGAACCCTTTCCGACACGTTCCTTCTGACCCAGAGAACAAAGCAACATCCTCAGACACATGTTAAATTAAGTGTTAAAGATCAGACCACAACACCACCATGATCTCTGGAGCTTCTCTATGAGCACTTTGATCTTTACCTGGTTCATAAACCTCTTCATCTCCTTTATTAGGAAGGGATGAAAACAGTCAGTAACTGGGACCAGGCTAAAACATACCTGGGACCGGGCTAAGACATACCTGGGACCGGGCTAAGACATACCTGGGACCGGGCTAAGACATACCTGGGACCGGGCTAAGACATACCTGGGACCGGGCTAAGACATACCTGGGACCGGGCTAAGACAGCTCTGGGACCGGGCTAAGACAGCTCTGGGACCGGGCTAAGACAGCTCTGGGACCGGGCTGAGACATACCTGGGACCGGGCTGAGACATACCTGGGACCGGGCTGAGACATACCTGGGACCGGGCTGAGACATACCTGGGACCGGGCTAAGACAGCTCTGGGACCGGGCTAAGACAGCTCTGGGACCGGGCTAAGACAGCTCTGGGACCGGGCTAAGACAGCTCTGGGACCGGGCTAAGACAGCTCTGGGACCGGGCTAAGACAGCTTTGGGACCGGGCTAAGACAGCTCTGGGACCGGGCTAAGACATACCTGGGACCGGGCTAAGACATACCTGGGACCGGGCTAAGACATACCTGGGACCGGGCTAAGACATACCTGGGACCGGGCTAAGACATACCTGGGACCGGGCTAAGACAGCTCTGGGACCGGGCTAAGACAGCTCTGGGACCGGGCTAAGACAGCTCTGGGACCGGGCTAAGACAGCTCTGGGACCCGGCTAAGACATACCTGGGACCGGGCTAAGACATACCTGGGACCGGGCTAAGACAGCTCTGGGACCGGGCTAAGACAGATCTGGGACCAGGCTAAGACAGATCTGGGACCAGGCTAAGACAGATCTGGGACCGGGCTAAGACATACCTGGGACCGGGCTAAGACAGATCTGGGACCGGGCTAAGACATACCTGGGACCGGGCTAAGACATACCTGGGACCGGGCTAAGACAGATCTGGGACTGGGCTAAGACATACCTGGGACCAGGCTAAGACAGATCCGGGACCAAGTCAATAATTGATATTTTGCTCCATACTTCCAGATGATTTACCACTCAGCAGGGAGGCTGCTGGAGCGGGGTCTAAATATCCATATATTTATATGTACATATTCTTATTCATTCCTTTACACTTGTGTGTACAAGGTAGTTATTAAGTTAAATTACTTGTTAAGATATTACTGCATGGTGGGAACCAGAAGCACAAACATTTCTCTACACTCACATTTACATCTCCTCACCATGTGTATGTGACCAATACAATTTGATTTGATGGCTCCTCCCCAGGCACTGATGCAAATCATGAAGACATTTACAATATACCAACAATGCCTGCCTTAAGTTCTCTCTCAGGGGATTAGGTAGAAGGCACACCTGATGTTCTGCCAGTAGCAGCCCAACAGGAACAGCTCAACAGAGAAACACAATGTTCTGTTCTACTCCTCTGTTCCATTGTCTTCTGTCCTGTTCCACTGTCCTGTTCTCCTCTGTTCCATTGTCTTCTGTCCTGTTCCACTGTCCTGTTCTCCTCTGTTCCATTGTCTTCTGTCCTGTTCCACTGTCCTGTTCTCCTCTGTTCTGTATTAGTAAGATATAATAATAATAATAATATATGCCATTTAGCAGACACTTTTATCCAAAGCAACTTACAGTCATGTGTGCATACATTCTACGTATGGGTGGTTCCGGGGATCGAACCCACTACCCTGGCGTTACAAGCGCCATGCTCTACCAACTGAGCTACAGAAGGACCATGGTGTGTTCTTACCCAAGGCAACCCAGATATGTCTTCTGTCCTGTTCCACTGTCCTGTTCTCCTCTGTTCTGTATTAGTAAGATGGTGTGTTCTTGCCCAAGGCAACCCAGATATGACTACTGTCCTGTTCCACTGTCCTGTTCTCCTCTGTTCTGTATTAGTAAGACGGTGTGTTCTTACCCAAGGCAACCCAGATATGACTTCAGTCCGTTCCTGAAATACCTCTGTGGGAACAACGTGATAATATCTCAGTGAGTTCTGGGGCTTGTCAGGACACTTAAGCCCATAAGGAGAATGAAGTTACATTTACACACTGACTTAAGGTCAGTTGGTATTTCGCCTCCTAACAGAAGTTAAGGAAGCTATGTAAGTAAGCTGATTTTGGACCTGTGACAAAGGGCAACTTCTACAGACACACAGAGTAACAGCTCTGACTCAGTCTTGAAGGCTTTTGAAGAAAACAAACAGTCCTAAAAGCTCTATACATGGTGTTAGAGCTCAGACCACCACAATGATGATGATGATGGTCTACAGTATTAACCTCTTGAACCTCTGGGGGCAGTATTTCAGTTTTAGACGAAAAACGTTCCCGTTTTAAACAAGATAGTTATTCACGAAAAGATGCTCGACTATGCATATAATTGACAGCTTTGGAAAGAAAACACTTTGACGTTTCCAAAACTGCAAAGATATTGTCTGTGAGTACCACAGAACTAATGCTACAGGCGAAACCAAGATTAAATTTCATACAGGAAGTGAGCCAGATTTTGAATGCGCTGTGTTCCAATGTCTCCTTATATGGCTGTGAATGCGCCAGGAATGAGCCTACACTTTCGGTCGTTTCCCCAAGGTGTCTGCAGCATTGTGACGTATTTGTAGGCATATCATTGGAAAATTGACCATAAGAGACGACATTTACCAGGTGTCCGCTCGGTGTCCTCCGTCGAAACTATTGTGTAATCTCCAGGTGCGTGCATTTTTCCATTTTGTTCAGATGAGAAACCAAACTGCCACGAGTGACTTATCATCGAATAGATATGTGAAAAACACCTTGAGGATTGATTCTAAACAACGTTTGCCATGTTTCTGTCAATATTATGTTGTTAATTTGGAAAAAAGTTTGCCGTTGTAATGACTGAATTTTCGGGGGTTTTTCTTAGCCAAACGTGATGAACAAAACGGAGCGATTTCTCCTACACAAATAATCTTTTTGGAAAAACTGAACATTTGCTATCTAACCGAGAGTCTCCTCATTGAAAACATCCAAAGTTCTTCAAAGGTAAATGATTTTATTTGAATGCTTTTCTTGTTTTTGTGAAAATGTTGCTCCCGGATACGGGATTTCTCATCGCAACAGGTTAATCAGTGCATAACAACGTTTAATGAGGACAGAACAGAGGGACAGAGTGAGAATCAACACAAACTGGGACTCAGGCTCTGCCCTCCAGTCTCCTCACAAAAGCCAAAGTGAAGTAAGCTCTCTGAGAAACCATTACGAGGGACATAGTAGAGCTAGACACCACAGTGGCAGCTCTCACTGGGTCTTTGATATGATGAAATAGTAGAGCTAGACACCACAGTGGCAGCTCTCACTGGGTCTTTGATATGATGAAATAGTAGAGCTAGACACCACAGTGGCAGCTCTCACTGGGTCTTTGATATGATGAAATAGTAGAGCTAGACACCACAGTGGCAGCTCTCACTGGGACTTTGTGATTGTTGGAGTCCAGTTCCAGATTAGAGCTGGGTAACTGTCCCATGAACTCCCTACCCCCCCCCCCCCTCCCTGCCTCCCCACCCCCCACATGTCATCAGTGCTATGGGTAGATGTCTCCTAAGATGCCTGCACAGCATTGCACTGTGTGTCACGTGATGGGGCTGCATTAGTTGTCATTGTCAGCACTCAGAGTGTTGTGAGGCGCTGCGTGACGACTGTCACTCATCAGGGTGTGTGTTCCTTCATCAGAACAAGGCTGAACATTTGATTCCTCTTTCACAACTCTGGACAAAACCTTCTCTCTCGGCTGCTTAGCCCACACAACTCCAAAAGAACACACACAGCAGAAATATTTTAGTCATAATATAAGTCATATAAACCATGTGATGGGGTTTCTCATATTGCAATGTGACCGTCTGACTGACTGGGGGTTGGAGAGATTTGGGTTGTGGGTTTCAGAGATTCGGCCTATCGGTTTCTGTGTGTGTGTCTTCAACCTACAGTGTGTGTGTGTGTGTGTGTGTGTGTGTGTGTGTGTGTGTGTGTGTGTGTGTGTGTGTGTGTGTGTGTGTGTGTGTGTGTGTGTGTGTGTGTGTGTGTGTGTGTGTGTGTGTGTGTGTGTGTGTGTGTGTGTGTGTGTGTGTGTGTGTGTGTGTGTGTGTGTGTGTGTGTGTGTGTGTGTGTGTAAAAACATGAGCTGGCGCACACCCAGGAAAATGTGTTTGTGTGGAGGTGCTGACTAAAAGGCAAATAAACTATGAACTATCAAAGTAAACATCGTTGCAGACTATGAATTCCCAGCAGTTTACTGGTATTTACCAACGTTTCGGCATCACCGTGCCTTTATCAAGGTAACGTCACCAACACTTGAACCAGGTTAAGTAGACAAACAGTGCATTTGGTGCAACCAATGACAATAGTCAGGGGTGAAACTGTATATAAAAAATACAAATACATTTAAAGTATATGGCATATCAAATATATTATGCTATTGTCATCATATAGAAACATCATGGAATATTGTACATGGAATTAGCATCAACATACATTATTGTTTAACTCAATTTCACATAATTGTTACGTATTTAATTTCATATTTGTTACATGTAATATTTTGGTTCAACCTTAATGTATTATGAGCATCATCAACAGGGGGAACATATTAGGTGTTCGCTAATAAACTGTAGAAAGAATATCCATTTATAAGATTTGTTCCTAAGAACAGCCTGAGATCAAAGTCAATATTCAGACCAGTAAGGGTCAATGTTTTTAGACAGGATATCCAGTAACCCTCTCTTTGTGGTAGTAGGATCTCCCATGTTACCTCCTCTCCTTGGTAGAGCAACATGCTCAATGCCTGTGTATTTGAGGGAGGAGATTGAACTGTTCACTTCAACAAAGTGAGCTGCTCCTGGATAGTCAATGTTCTTACACCTGATTGAGCTGCAGTGTTCAGCTCTGCGTTGTTTTAATTGTCTTTTCGTTTGTCCTACGTAGGCTTGTCCACATGAACAGGTGATGAGGTAGATGACTCCCGTGGTCTTGCATGAGATGATGCCCCTAACAGGGATCTTTCCACCTGTATGTGGGTGTCTGAAGAAAGACGTTTTATAGTGCTATTGCACTGTGCTCATGAGCCACGTTTGTCGTTCCCATTTGGGTTAGGTGTCTAGAGTGTCTGCGTGGGCTCAGGGGGCAGGTCAGATCTCACCAAACTATCTCCAAGAGTGTCTGAGTGGGCTCAGGGGGCAGGTCAGATCTCACCAAACTAGCTCCAAAATTGCGACCACACTTATAGACCACCAGGGGGGTTCCTTGAAGAGGTGTGTGATTTTTGTTGTCTGTTTGCAGAATATGCTAGTGCTTTATCAGGATTGATTTCATTTTCACTGAACCCTTGGTGTACTTAGTGCAAAAGACGATTGTGTTGTTTTTCTTCTTTGGTTGAGTTTTTAGTAATTCCTCTCTTGGTTTTTGAGATATTTTAATCATTGCAGCGTCAAGAGTTTTGTCCTTGTAGCCTCATTTTGAATTTATCTGTCTTTTTTTTATAGCATTGCTGTCAGAATCTGTCAGATGGCCCCAGATTGGTTTAACCCTGCATGACAGGCTGTATGGTAGAACATTCTTTTTCATTTGACCTTTATCCCCATGTAGCAGGGTATTGTGATCTGTGGGCTTTGTGTAGAAGTCTGTGTGTAATGCATCATTCTCTTTGATGATCCATAAGTCCAGGTAGTTTATATTACCGGGGGAGGAGACACTGGGCCTACCCGGGGGAGGAGACACTGGGCCTACCCGGGGGAGGAGACACTGGGCCTACCCGGGGGAGGAGACACTGGGCCTACCCGGGGGAGGAGACACTGGGCCTACCCGGGGGAGGAGACACTGGGCCTACCCGGGGGAGGAGACACTGGGCCTACCCGGGGGAGGAGACACTGGGCCTACCCGGGGGAGGAGACACTGGGCCTACCCGGGGGAGGAGACACTGGGCCTACCCGGGGGAGGAGACACTGGGTCTACCCGGGGGAGGAGACACAAGAGATCTATCAGTGTGTGTGTGTCGTCAACATACAGTGTGTGTGTGTGTGTGTGTGTGTGTGTGTGTGTGTGTGTGTGTGTGTGTGTGTGTGTGTGTGTGTGTGTGTGTGTGTGTGTGTGTGTGTGTGTGTGTGTGTGTGTGTGTGTGTGTGTGTGTGTGTGTGTGTGTGTGTGTGTGTGTGTGTGAGACCGAGAGTGAGTGAGTGAGTGAGTGAGTGAGTGAGTGAGTGAGTGAGTCCATGTGCAGTCTGTGTCAGTGTTACTCTATGATTTACTACTGTGTAAAGCTATACTCTATCCTCTCTGGGCTGAGGTAATTAGCCCCGTTGCCCTGCTGTTAACCTCCAATGTCCTGTAATGTGTGAGAGACAGCTGCTTCCAATCAACACACGCGCAAAGGTTAAAGTGATTACTCTTCCTGTAAAGAAATCAGCTTGGTCCGGTTTCCCACCACCTTATACGGTCGTTCCACCTAAATTAAGAGGATATGGACACACACCATCTCAGAATGTTCTGAAATCCTTTCTGTTGTTACAAACAGATATGATTACCATTCCTGAAACATTTTGTTGAAATATAATTTGATCTCCAAATTGGTCATTTTAATTTCTAGGATTCATAAAATAAAATAAGTCCTCTCACTGTCAACTGAGTTTATTTTCAGCAAACTTATCATGTGTAAATATTTTGTATGAACATAAGATTACACAACTAAGACATAAACTGAACAAGTTCCACAGACATGTGACTAACAGAAATGGAATAATGTGTCCCTGAACAAAGAGGGGATCAAAATCAAAAGTAACAGTCAATATCTGATGTGGCCACCAGCTGCATTAAGTACTGCAGTGCATCTCCTCATGGACTGCACCAGATTTGCCAATTCTTGCTGTGAGATGTTAACCCACTCTTCCACCAAGGCACCTGCAAGTTCCCGGACATTAATGGGGGGAATGTCCCTAGCCCTCACCCTCCAATCCACCACGTCACAGACATGCTCAATGGGATTGAGATCCGGGCTGTTCGCTGGCCATGGCAGAACACTAACATTCCTGTCTTGCAGGAAATCACGCACAGAACAAGCAGTATGGCTGGTGGCATTGTCATGCTGGAGGGTCATGTCAGGATGAGCCTGCAGGAAGGGTACCACATGAGGGACGAGGATGTCTTCCCTGTAAAGCACAGCGTTGAGATTGCCTGCAATGACAACAAGCTCAGTCCGATGATGCTGTGACACACCGCCCCCAGACCATGACGGACCCTTCACCTCCAAATCGATCCCGCTCCAGAGTACAGGCCTTGGTGTAACCCCTGGTGAGACAAAACCGCGACTCGTCTGTGAAGAGCACTTTCTGCCAGTCCTTTCTGGTCCAGCGATGGTGGGTTTGTGCCCATAGGCGACGTTGTTGCCAGTAATGTCTGGTGAGGACATGCCTTACAACAGGTCTACAAGCCCACAGTTCAGCCTCTCTCAGCCTATTGCGGACAGTCTGAGCACTGATGGAGGGATTGTGCGTTCCTGGTGTAACTCAGGCAAACATCTCATCTGTTTCTAACAAAGGATTTCAGAATAATCTGACATGGTGGGGCTCATGGCTTGTTGAAATGACATGGAACAATCTGTCTGTCATCACAAACCATTCCCAGATCCATTCCCAATGGAGCCAGACCAGGACTCCCAGTCAGGGTTGTGAAGGAGAAGTTAACCGAGCAGGGAATGTTCTGGGGTCTGTTCTCAGTATCCCCTTTGATCTCAATCCATATGGAGCCTACGCCAGGATAATCACATTCTATAGAGAGCCTACACCAGGATAATCACATTCTATAGAGAGCCTACGCCAGGATAATCACATTCTATAGAGAGCCTACGCCAGGATAATCACATTCTATACAGAGAGCCTACGCCAGGATAATCACATTCTATAGAGAGAGCCTACGCCAGGATAATCACATTCTATAGAGAGAGCCTACGCCAGGATAATCACATTCTATAGAGAGCCTACGCCAGGATAATCACATTCTATAGAGAGACTACGCCAGGATAATCACATTCTATAGATAATATGCCATTTAGATATGCCATTATAGAGATATGCCATTATAGAGAGCCTACGCCAGGATAATCACATTCTTTAGAGAGCCTACGCCAGGATAATCACATTCTATAGAGAGCCTACGCCAGGATAATCACATTCTATAGAGAGAGAGCCTACACCAGGATAATCACATTCTATAGAGAGAGAGCCTACGCCAGGATAATCACATTCTATAGAGAGAGAGCCTACGCCAGGATAATCACATTCTATAGAGAGAGCCTACGCCAGGATAATCACATTCTATAGAGAGCCTACGCCAGGATAATCACATTCTATAGAGAGCCTACGCCAGGATAATCACATTCTATAGAGAGAGCCTACGCCAGGATAATCACATTCTATAGAGAGCCTACGCCAGGATAATCACATTCTATAGAGAGCCTACGCCAGGATAATCACATTCTATAGAGGGAGCCTACGCCAGGATAATCACATTCTTTAGAGAGAGCCTACGCCAGGATAATCACATTCTATAGAGAGAGCCTACGCCAGGATAATCACATTCTTTAGAGAGAGAGCCTACGCCAGGATAATCACATTCTATAGAGAGAGCCTACGCCAGGATAATCACATTCTATAGAGAGCCTACGTCAGGATAATCACATTCTATAGAGAGAGCCTACACCAGGATAATCACATTCTATAGAGAGAGCCTACGCCAGGATAATCACATTCTATACAGAGAGCCTACGCCAGGATAATCACATTCTATACAGAGAGCCTACGCCAGGATAATCACATTCTATACAGAGAGCCTACGCCAGGATAATCACATTCTATAGAGAGCCTACGCCAGGATAATCACATTCTATAGAGAGCCTACGCCAGGATAATCACATTCTATAGAGAGAGCCTACGCCAGGATAATCACATTCTATACAGAGAGCCTACGCCAGGATAATCACATTCTATAGAGAGAGCCTACGCCAGGATAATCACATTCTTTAGAGAGAGAGCCTACGTCAGGATAATCACATTCTATAGAGAGAGCCTACGCCAGGATAATCACATTCTATAGAGAGCCTACGTCAGGATAATCACATTCTATAGAGAGAGCCTACGCCAGGATAATCACATTCTATACAGAGAGCCCACGCCAGGATAATCACATTCTATACAGAGAGCCTACGCCAGGATAATCACATTCTATACAGAGAGCCTACGCCAGGATAATCACATTCTATAGAGAGCCTACACCAGGATAATCACATTCTATAGAGAGAGCCTACCCCAGGATAATCACATTCTATACAGAGAGCCTACGCCAGGATAATCACATTCTATACAGAGAGCCTACGCCAGGATAATCACATTCTATACAGAGAGCCAACGCCAGCATAATCACATTCTATAGAGAGAGCCTACGCCAGGATAATCACATTCTATAGAGAGAGCCTACGCCAGGATAATCACATTCTATAGAGAGAGCCTACGCCAGGATAATCACATTCTATAGAGAGAGCCTACGCCAGGATAATCACATTCTATACAGAGAGCCAACACCAGCATAATCACATTCTATGGAGAGCCTACGCCAGGATAATCACATTCTATGGAGAGCCTACACCAGGATAATCACATTCTATACAGAGAGCCTACGCCACGATAATCACATTCTATACAGACAGCCTACGCCAGGATAAACACATTCTATAGAGAGAGCCTGCGTCAGGATAATCACATTCTATAGAGAGAGCCTACGTCAGGATAATCACATTCTATAGAGAGAGCCTACGTCAGGATAATCACATTCTATACAGAGAGCCTACTGGAGGGATGGAGCTCTGGATTAAGACAGACGACCATGTCTGTGTCGATGCCTAGCATCACTGCCTTCATCCTGGGTACTGACGGCACCAAGCCCCCCTGCCTCCATGTAGATACTGTACGGTTTGATAATGAAAGCTGTTGGTCGACTGCGTTTCTCTGAATAGCGTCATTCATACAGGTAGCTCAGACAATGGATGGAGTTATTTAAAGCTGGAACTACCCACCGTTGGTTTAACTGAAGAATACAAAATCACTCATTATGTCTTCAACCTCTGATACAAGACATCTACCGCAAGACAAAGATGTCCACCGCAAGACAACGATGTCCACCGCAAGACAAAGACGTCTACCGCAAAGACGTCCACCGCAAGACAAAGACGTCCACCGCAAGACAAAGACATCCACCGTAAGACAACGATGTCCACCGCAAGACAAAGACGTCTACCGCAAAGACGTCCACCGCAAGACAAAGACGTTCACCGCAAGACAAAGACGTCCACCGCAAGACAAAGACGTCTACCGCAAAAACGTCCACCGCAAGACAAAGACGTCCACCGCAAGACAAAGACGTCCACCGCAAGACAAAGACATCCAAAGCAAGACAAAGACAACCACCGCAAGACAAAGACATCCACCGCAAGACAAAGACGTCCACCGCAAGACAACGACGTCCACCGCAAGACAACGACGTCCACCGCAAGACAACGACGTCCACCGCAAGACAACGACGTCCACCGCAAGACAAAGACATCCACCGCAAGACAAAGACATCCACCGCAAGACAAAGACATCCACCGCAAGACAAAGACATCCACCGCAAGACAAAGACATCCACCGCAAGACAAAGACATCCACCGCAAGACAAAGAAATCCACCGCAAGACAAAGACATCCACCGCAAGACAAAGACATCCACCGCAAGACAAAGACATCCACCGCAAGACAAAGACATCCACCGCAAGACAAAGACATCCACCGCAAGACAAAGACGTCCACCGCAAGACAAAGACGTCCACCGCAAGACAACGACGTCCACCGCAAGACAAAGACATCCACCGCAAGACAAAGACATCCACCGCAAGACAAAGACATCCACCGCAAGACAAAGACATCCACCGCAAGACAAAGACATCCACCGCAAGACAAAGACATCCACCGTAAGACAACGATGTCCACCGCAAGACAAAGACGTCTACCGCAAAGACGTCTACCGCAAGACAAAGACGTCCACCGCAAGACAAAGACGTCCACCGCAAGACAAAGACATCCACCGCAAGACAAAGACGTCCACCGCAAGACAAAGACGTCCACCGCAAGACAAAGACGTCCACCGCAAGACAAAGACGTCCACCGCAAGACAAAGATGTCCACCGCAAGACAAAGACGTCCACCGCAAGACAAAGACGCCCACCGCAAGACAAAGACGTCCACCGCAAGACAAAGACATCCACCGCAAGACAAAGACGTCCACCGCAAGACAAAGACGTCTACCGCAAAGACGTCCACCGCAAGACAAAGACGTCCACCGTAAGACAAAGACGTCCACCGCAAGACAACGACGTCCACCGCAAGACAAAGACGTCCACCGCAAGACAAAGACGTCCACCGCAAGACAAAGACGTCTACCGCAAAGACGTCCACCGCAAGACAAAGACGTCCACCGCAAGACAAAGACGTCCACCGTAAGACAACGATGTCCAACGCAAGACAAAGATGTCTACCGCAAAGACAAAGACGTCTACCGCAAAGACAAAGACGTCTACCGCAAAGACAAAGACGTCTACCGCAAAGACAAAGACGTCTACCGCAAAGACAAAGACGTCTACCGCAAAGACAAAGACGTCTACCGCAAAGACGTCCACCGCAAGACAAAGACGTCCACCGTAAGACAAAGACATCCACCGCAAGACAACGACGTCCACCGCAAGACAAAGACGTCCACCGCAAGACAAAGACGTCCACCGCAAGACAAAGACGTCTACCGCAAAGACGTCCACCGCAAGACAAAGACGTCCACCGCAAGACAAAGACGTCCACCGTAAGACAACGATGTCCAACGCAAGACAAAGATGTCTACCGCAAAGACAAAGACGTCTACCGCAAAGACAAAGACGTCTACCGCAAAGACAAAGACGTCTACCGCAAAGACAAAGACGTCTACCGCAAAGACAAAGACGTCTACCGCAAAGACAAAGACGTCTACCGCAAAGACAAAGACGTCTACCGCAAAGACAAAGACGTCTACCGCAAAGACGTCCACCGCAAGACAAAGACGTCCACCGCAAGACAAAGACGTCTACCGCAAAACAAAGACGTCCACCGCAAGACAAAGACGTCTACCGCAAAACAAAGACGTCTACCGCAAGACAAAGACGTCCACCGCAAGACAAAGACGTCTACCGCAAGACAAAGACGTCTACCGCAAGACAAAGACGTCTACCGCAAGACAAAGACGTCTACCGCAAGACAAAGACGTCTACCGCAAGACAAAGACGTCTACCGCAAGACAAAGACGTCTACCGCAAGACAACGACGTCTACCGTAAGACAACGACGTCCACCGCAAGACAACGACGTCCACCGCAAGACAACGACGTCCACCGCAAGACAAAGACGTCTACCGCAAAGACAAAGACGTCTACCGCAAAGACAAAGACGTCTACCGCAAGACAAAGACGTCTACCGTAAGACAACGACGTCTACCGTAAGACAACGACGTCCACCGCAAGACAACGACGTCCACCGCAAGACAACGACGTCCACCGCAAGACAAAGACGTCTACCGCAAAGACAAAGACGTCTACCGCAAAGACGTCCACCGCAAGACAAAGACGTCTACCGCAAGACAAAGACGTCTACCGCAAGACAAAGACGTCTACCGTAAGACAACGACGTCCACCGCAAAACAAAGACGTCTACCGCAAAGACAAAGACGTCTACCGCAAAGACGTCCACCGCAAGACAAAGACGTCCACCGCAAGACAAAGACGTCCACCGCAAGACAAAGACGTCCGCCGCAAGACAAAGACGTCCACCGCAAGACAAAGACGTCCACCGCAAGACAAAGACGTCTACCGCAAAACAAAGACGTCTACCGCAAGACAAAGACGTCTACCGCAAGACAAAGACGTCTACCGCAAGACAAAGACGCCTACCGCAAGACAAAGACGTCTACCGCAAGACAAAGACATCCATTTGTACATGGATCAAAAACAATGTGTGTCTTTAAGGGACGAAGTGTTTTACACACACACACATTAGGGGTGTAACAGTACACACACACACACATTAGGGGTGTACCAGTACATGTATTAGCACCGAACCGCTCAGTACAGGGACCTCGGTTCAGTCTGCACTGTGAACTCTAGTACATTAAAATGTAAACGCTAGGCCTATAGGATATGCCAACGCTGCGTTGTAGGCCTCTTGAATACATCTAAGCTGAAAAAACATTTCAGGATATTCCATTAAAACAGGAGCCTGTACGCCCACGCTGGAACCAACATTTAAATCTCAACAGACGCATTTCCAACTGTCTTTTTGTGAGGCGCAGCCGGGAGCTGCTTCTTTATGACGGAGAGAGTTGGATCAACCAGGAGGATGCGCCATCGTTTAAAGTCTTCACGTTGGGAACATGTTGGCTTCCCAGCAGATTAGAACTACAATGAACAGAGAGTGTGTCACCACTGCTCAACCAGAACAGTCTATGCAGCTGCCAACACCTCAAACAGGTAGACACATTTACACTGTCGTCACCCCAGTATTCCCCCGGAGCAAACAACAAAACTACCGTCTCCCCTCTGGCCAAAGAAATGACAAGAGTGGAGGATGTGTTTTATAGTGGATGATGTGTTTTATAGTGGTGGATGTGTTTTATAGTGGATGATGTGTTTAATAGTGGAGGATGTGTTTAATAGTGGAGGATGTGTTTTATAGTGGTGGATGTGGTTTATAGTGGTGGATGTGTTTTATAGTGGTGGATGTGTTTTATAGTGGAGGATGTGGTTTATAGTGGAGGATGTGTTTTATAGTGGTGGATGTGTTTTATAGTGGAGGATGTGTTTTATAGTGGTGGATGTGGTTTATAGTGGTGGATGTGGTTTATAGTGGTGGATGTGTTTTATAGTGGTGGATGTGTTTTATAGTGGAGGATGTGGTTTATAGTGGAGGATGTGTTTTATAGTGGTGGATGTGTTTTATAGTGGAGGATGTGTTTTATAGTGGAGGATGTGTTTTATAGTGGTGGATGTGTTTTATAGTGGAGGATGTGTTTTATAGTGGAGGATGTGGTTTATAGTGGAGGATGTGTTTTATAGTGGAGGATGTGGTTTATAGTGGAGGATGTGTTTTATAGTGGAGGATGTGTTTTATAGTGGAGGATGTGTTTTATAGTGGAGGATGTGTTTAATAGTGGATGATGTGTTTTATAGTGGAGGATGTGTTTTATAGTGGTGGATGTGGTTTATAGTGGTGGATGTGTTTTATAGTGGAGGATGTGTTTTATAGTGGAGGATGTGTTTAATAGTGGATGATGTGTTTTATAGTGGAGGATGTGTTTTATAGTGGTGGATGTGTTTTATAGTGGAGGATGTGTTTTATAGTGGAGGATGTGTTTTATAGTGGAGGATGTGTTTTATAGTGGAGGATGTGTTTTATAGTGGAGGATGTGTTTTATAGTGGAGGATGTGTTTTATAGTGGAGGATGTGTTTTATAGTGGAGGATGTGTTTTATAGTGGAGGATGTGTTTTATAGTGGAGGATGTGTTTTATAGTGGAGGATGTGTTTTATAGTGGAGGATGTGTTTTATAGTGGTGGATGTGTTTTATAGTGGTGGATGTGTTTTATAGTGGAGGATGTGTTTTATAGTGGAGGATGTGTTTTATAGTGGAGGATGTGTTTCATAGTGGATGATGTGGTTTAATAGTGGAGGATGTGCACCCATTGTCAGTGGTTGTGAAGAATAGGGGGTTTCAGCACCTCGTGAAATAGCTCAAGCGACGTTATGAATTTCGTCCACTCACACACATTTCAGCAAATAGGGAGTACCTGCTCTATAGAAGCAAGTGTCATGACGTTGGCCTCTTTGGGTATAGCAAGCCCCATCCCCGTCTCCCTGCCTCCCCCTTTCCTCCTTCAACTAGGTTGCTGTGGTCAGAGAGACGTTGTAAATTCCTGAGGATCTCCTCATGGACACACAGTATAGAGAGAGTCAATTTTCATAGAGGACAAAGGAAATCCTTCCACCTCACAGAGCTTGAGGTACGAACAAATGTCATGTTCCAGAGAAAGTATAAAAGATCGGTGAAGAATCCAGCTACGGACTGGTCCGTTTGTTACAACCTGGGGAAGCTCATGGGACACGGTGTGGCCACATTACCATAACGCTGTTTATATAACAGCCTCAGATATGAGGTTTACATCTAATTGTTGTATAAGATGAATGAGTGAGTATGATACTGTTTGTATAACTGTGTATGATTTTGGACTGTTTAATGAAGAAAAATACAATTCCCTTTTGATTTGAACTAAATGAGCGGCCCCTGAGCCCAGTTAGGGTCAGGCATCCTGGGACTGGCCTTACAGGACTAAAGATCACATCTGTAATCAGGAAGAACAACACTTAAATAAACCAGAAATAACTACAGTAACTGTAGGCATTTCACTTCCACTGTACCAAAACAAACTCCAAAGCAATACATACCAAACTGTGGGTCTGGTGAACAGTTACACCCCTAGCGCGCACACACACACACACACACACACACACACACACACACACACACACACACACACACACACACACACACACACACACACACACACACACACACACACACACACACAGATTAAAAGGCTGCGTTACGCAAATGTAATTTTCTCTGGTGTATGGCCTTCTCTCGCTTCACGCAAGGATGAATAATAACTGCACTGTGGAGCAACCCCCCATTTTATTAACCTGGCCGAGATAGACCCCTACGACTGTGTGTGTGTGTGTGTGTGTGTGTGTGTGTGTGTGTGTGTGTGTGTGTGTGTGTGTGTGTGTGTGTGTGTGTGTGTGTGTGTGTGTGTGTGTGTGTGTGTGTGTGTGTGTGTGTGTGTGTGTGTGTGTGTGTGTGTGTGTGTGTGTGTGTGTGTGTGTGTGTGTGTGTGTGTGTTCCCACTCCGCTCCACCCTGAGAGATGTAATGTCTGCCAACCAGAGTAATTATGACTGGATTCCAATGGGGAAACACGGAACCAACGGTTGCACTGCCTCCTATTCAAAATGTGCAAATTAAACTTTAATCTATTCATTGTGCAGAGTTCATCATTCTGTTCCAGTGACTAGGACAAGAAGCGAGCGAGAGAGGTAGACAGAGAGAGAGAGAGAGAGAGAGAGAGAGAGAGAGAGAGAGAGAGAGAGAGAGAGAGAGAGAGAGAGAGAGAGAGAGAGAGAGAGAGAGAGAGAGAGAGAGAGAGAGAGAGAGAGAGAGAGAGAGAGAGAGAGAGAGAGAGAGAGAGAGAGAGAGAGAGAGAGAGAGAGAGCGAGAGAGAGAGCGAGAGAGAGAGCGAGCGAGAGAGGTAGACAGAGAGAGAGAGAGCGAGAGAGGTAGACAGAGAGAGAGAGAGCGAGAGAGGTAGAGAGAGAGAGAGCGAGAGAGGTAGAGAGAGAGAGCGAGAGAGGTAGACAGAGAGCGAGAGAGCGAGGTTACATACGGAGAATGAGAGAGAAATAGGAGAGAGGTTACACACAAGAGAACGAGAGAGAAATAGGAAAGAGGTTACATACAGAGAACGAGAGAGAAATAGGAGAGAGGGTACACAGAGAGAACGAGAGAAATAGGAGAGAGGGTACACAGAGAGAACGAGAGAAATAAGAGAGAGATTACACACAGAGAACGAGAGAGAAATAGGAGAGAGGTTACACACAGAGAACGAGAGAGAAATAGGAGAGAGGTTACACACAGAGAACGAGAGAGAAATAGGAGAGAGGTTACACACAGAGAACGAGAGAGAAATAGGAGAGAGGTTACACACAGAGAACGAGAGAGAAATAGGAGAGAGGTTACACACAGAGAACGAGAGAGAAATAGGAAAGAGGTTACATACAGAGAACGAGAGAGAAATAGGAGAGAGGGTACACAGAGAGAACGAGAGAAATAGGAGAGAGGGTACACAGAGAGAACGAGAGAAATAAGAGAGAGATTACACACAGAGAACGAGAGAGAAATAGGAGAGAGGTTACATACAGAGAACGAGAGAGAAATAGAGAGAGGTTACATACAGAGAACGAGAGAGAAATAGGAGAGGGTACACACAGAGAACGAGAGAAATAGGAGAGAGATTACACACAGAGAGAACGAGAGAAATAGGAGAGAGGTTACACACAGAGAGAACGAGAGAAATAGGAGAGAGGGTACACAGAGAGAGAACGAGAGAGAAATAGGAGAGAGGGTACACAGAGAGAACGAGAGAGAAATAGGAGAGAGGGTACACAGAGAGAACGAGAGAGAAATAGGAGAGAGGGTACACAGAGAGAACGAGAGAGAAATAGGAGAGAGGGTACACACAGAGAGAGCAGAGTTCTGCATAGCACCACGTTAACAAGGCTGTCTTTGTTTCTCCATTTGAGGGATTGTTCCTCTGCTGCCCCAGGTAGCCCAGCACAGGAAGAAAGAGAACTCTCATTCCTCTGGACATTCTAGGATTTACTGCAACTATCCTTACTAGGGGATTCAACAGAGAAGTAAAGACTATCTGAACAGACATGATACCTCTGGAACACAACTGGAGACTAGAACTGACAGGGCTGAAGAGACTGGAGAACATAGAAAAAAAGGTGATTGAAGGCATCATAAGGGTAAAGAAAAAACAAGAGGAGAGGAAAGAGGAGAGAAGAGGAGATGAGGAGAGGAGATGGGACAGAGAGAAGAGGAGAGGTGATGAGAGATGAGGGGGCGGAGAGAAGACGAGAGGTGAGGGGACGGAGAGAAGAGGTGAGAAGGGGGGACGGAGAGAAGAGGAGAGGTGGGGGACGGAGAGAAGAGGAGAGGTGGGGGGACGGAGAGAAGAGGAGAGGTGGGGGGACGGAGAGAAGAGGTGAGGTGGGGGACGGAGAGAAGAGGCGAGGAGAGGTGAGGGGCGGAGAGAAGAGGCGAGGAGAGGTGAGGGGCGGAGAGAAGAGGAGAGGTGGGGGACCGGAGAGAAGAGGAGAGGTGGGGCGACGGAGAGAAGAGGAGAGGTGAGGGGGCGGAGAGAAGAGGAGAGGTGAGGGGGCGGAGAGAAGAGGAGAGGGGACGGAGAGAAGAGGAGAGATGGCGGAGAGATGGCGGTGAGAAGAGGAGAGGTGAAGGGACGGAGAGAAGAGGAGAGGTGAGGGGACGGAGAGAAGAGGAGAGGTGAGGGGACGGAGAGAAGAGGTGAGGGGACGGAGAGAAGAGGTGAGGGGACGGAGAGAAGAGGAGAGGTGAGGGGACGGAGAGAAGAGGAGAGGTGAGGGGACGGAGAGAAGAGGAGAGGTGAGGGGACGGAGAGAAGAGGAGAGGTGAGGGGACAGAGAGAAGAGGAGAGGTGAGGGGACGGAGAGAAGAGGAGAGGTGAGGGGACGGAGAGAAGAGGAGAGGTGAGGGGACGGAGAGAAGAGGAGAGGTGAGGGGACGGAGAGAAGAGGAGAGGTGAGGGACGGAGAGAAGAGGAGAGGTGAGGGGACGGAGAGAAGAGGAGAGGTGAGGGGACGGAGAGAAGAGGAGGTGGGGGGGGACGGAGAGAAGAGGAGAGGTGAGGGGACGGAGAGAAGAGGAGAGGTGAGGGGACGGAGAGAAGAGGAGAGGTGGGGAGAGGTGAGGGGACGGAGAGAAGAGGAGAGGTGAGGGGACGGAGAGAAGAGGAGAGGTGGGGAGAGGTGAGGGGACGGAGAGAAGAGGAGAGGTGGCGGAGAGAAGAGGAGAGGTGGGGGGACGGAGAGAAGAGGAGAGGTGAGGAGAGGTGAGGGGACGGAGAGAAGAGGAGAGGGGACGGAGAGAAGAGGAGAGGTGGGGGACGGAGAGAAGAGGAGAGGTGGGGGGACGGAGAGAAGAGGAGAGGTGAGGGGACGGAGAGAAGAGGAGAGGTGGAGAGAAGAGGTGGCGGAGAGGAGAAGAGGAGAGAAGAGGAGAGGTGGGGGGGACGGAGAGAAGAGGAGAGGTGAGGGGGACGGAGAGAAGAGGAGAGGTGGGAGAGAAGAGGAGAGGTGGGGGGACGGAGAGAAGAGGAGAGGTGGGGGGACGGAGAGAAGAGGAGAGGTGGCGGAGAGAAGAGGAGAGGTGGGGGGACGGAGAGAAGAGGAGAGGTGAGGGGACGGAGAGAAGAGGAGAGGTGGGGGGACGGAGAGAAGAGGAGAGGTGGGGGGACGGAGAGAAGAGGAGAGGTGATGGGACGGAGAGAAGAGGAGAGGTGGGGGGACGGAGAGAAGAGGAGAGGTGGGGGACGGAGAGAAGAGGAGAGGTGAGGGGACGGAGAGAAGAGGAGAGGTGGGGGACGGAGAGAAGAGGAGAGGTGGGGGGACGGAGAGAAGAGGAGAGGTGAGGGGACGGAGAGAAGAGGAGAGGTGGGGGAGAGAAGAGGAGAGGTGAGGGGACGGAGAGAAGAGGAGAGGTGGCGGGGAGAAGAGGAGAGGTGAGGGGACGGAGAGAAGAGGAGAGGTGGGGGGACGGAGAGAAGAGGAGAGGTGGGGGGACGGAGAGAAGAGGAGAGGTGAGGGGACGGAGAGAAGAGGAGAGGTGGGGGAGAGAAGAGGAGAGGTGAGGGACGGAGAGAAGAGGAGAGGTGAGGGGACGGAGAGAAGAGGAGAGGTGAGGGGACGGAGAGAAGAGGAGAGGTGGCGGGGAGAAGAGGAGAGGTGAGGGGACGGAGAGAAGAGGAGAGGTGAGGGGACGGAGAGAAGAGGAGAGGTGGGGGAGACGGAGAGAAGAGGAGAGGTGAGGGGACGGAGAGAAGAGGAGAGGTGGGGGGACGGAGAGAAGAGGAGAGGTGGGGGGACGGAGAGAAGAGGAGAGGTGAGGGACGGAGAGAAGAGGAGAGGTGGGGGACGGAGAGAAGAGGAGAGGTGGGGGGACGGAGAGAAGAGGAGAGGTGAGGGGACGGAGAGAAGAGGAGAGGTGGGGGGACGGAGAGAAGAGGAGAGGTGGGGGGACGGAGAGAAGAGGAGAGGTGAGGGGACGGAGAGAAGAGGAGAGGTGGGGGAGAGAAGAGGAGAGGTGAGGGGACGGAGAGAAGAGGAGAGGTGAGGGGACGGAGAGAAGAGGAGAGGTGAGGGGACGGAGAGAAGAGGAGAGGTGGGGAGAGAAGAGGAGAGGTGAGGGGACGGAGAGAAGAGGAGAGGTGAGGGGACGGAGAGAAGAGGAGAGGTGGGGGGACGGAGAGAAGAGGAGAGGTGGGGGACGGAGAGAAGAGGAGAGGTGGGGGGACGGAGAGAAGAGGAGAGGTGAGGGGACGGAGAGAAGAGGAGAGGTGGGGGGACGGAGAGAAGAGGAGAGGTGGGGGGACGGAGAGAAGAGGAGAGGTGAGGGGACGGAGAGAAGAGGAGAGGTGGGGGGACGGAGAGAAGAGGAGAGGTGGGGGGACGGAGAGAAGAGGAGAGGTGAGGGGACGGAGAGAAGAGGAGAGGTGGGGGGGGACGGAGAGAAGAGGAGAGAGTGGGGGGACGGAGAGAAGAGGAGAGGTGAGGGGACGGAGAGAAGAGGAGAGGTGGGGGAGAGGTGAGGGACGGAGAGAAGAGGAGAGGTGGGGGAGAGAAGAGGAGAGGAGAGGTGGCGGAGAGAAGAGGAGAGGTGAGGGGACGGAGAGAAGAGGAGAGGTGAGGGGACGGAGAGAAGAGGAGAGGTGAGGGGACGGAGAGAAGAGGAGAGGTGGCGGGGAGAAGAGGAGAGGTGAGGGGACGGAGAGAAGAGGAGAGGTGAGGGGACGGAGAGAAGAGGAGAGGTGAGGGGACGGAGAGAAGAGGAGAGGTGGCGGGGAGAAGAGGAGAGGTGGGGGAGAGAAGAGGAGAGGTGAGGGGAATGAGAGAAGAGATGGGTGTAATGAAAAAAAGCAGGTTCCTACTGAATGTGTCTGCTCCCCTGAGAAAGACAAAAAGCAGGTTCCTACTGAATGTGTCTGCTCCGCTGAGAAAGACAAAAAGCAGGTTCCTACTGAATGTGTCTGCTCCCCTGAGAAAGACAAAAAGCAGGTTCCTACTGAATGTGTCTGCTCCCCTGAGAAAGACAAAAGCAGGTTCTACTGAATGTGTCTGCTCCCCTGAGAAAGACAAAAAGCAGTCTCTGCCTCAGGCTGTGTTTGATCAAGACACAGATAACACCTCTGCTACTTTGTCTAATTGATCTCACTTCAGAATCCCCCAGAATCAGCCCAGACACCATTATGTAAATCATTAGCAGTTGGCTGTAATTATGTGTATCCCTTTACCAGAGGGCTAATACACACCTTACTAAGCACAGCTCAAACCAGGCCGGGCCGAGAGAGGGGGAGGGTGTGTGAGTGAGTGAGTCGGTGAATTGCGGCATGAATAGGGTTGCAAAGGGTCGGAATCTTTCCGGGAAATGTTCCATGGGAAGTTAAACCCTGGAATTTGGGGAATTTATCTTAAATTAATTTTTTTAAATGATTGTTTAGAACCGTGAACCTTCTTCTGTGGGAGACAAGGCAATTCTAGGTCTTGTGGCATATTTTAGTTCAACTATCCACAATTCAATGGAATTGCAACCCTCTGCATGCACAGTGCATTCTTCCATCACATGTACAGCTGATTGTCAAGATCTTGCACAGGCCTCCCTCCTCATGCCTTTTGCACACAATGTATATAGACTCTTTTTTTTCTACTATGTTATTGACTTGTTAATTGTTTACTCCATGTGTAACTATGTGTTGTCTGTTCACACTGCTATGCTTGATCTTGGCCAGGTCACAGTTGCAAATGAGAACTTGTTCTCAACTAGCCTACCTGGTTAAATAAAGGGGAAATAAAATTTTAACATTTTAAAAACTAATGAGATGCTATTGAGCCCAGACTAATACACTGTCTGAGCCAAGGACTACATGCTTTCTGGTAAGTTTTGATTAGAACACTGGGTGGAGTGAATATATTTTATATGACATACATCATTTTTTATTAACTAGTAAATAGTAGCCTACAGCAAAGTGTGTTTAAATAATTTCTAACTTTTTATAACAATTTCTGCTAGTTAGTATTTGCTACCATGTGGGTTTTAGCTTGCTTGAGCCTGCTAACCGAGTGTTAATTCACCTGTTTCCATACATGTATCATTTTAAAACATTTATCTGACAAAAGATGTTGTTTAATCTAATCTTAACTATTTATCTGTACATAGAATTGTATTTGATTTTTTACTCCTTTTTTTCTAATCACTACAGGAAAATGCAATGGGCACTATCTGATGTGTAGCTACTGTAGAAGGAAAAGCTGTGCACATTCATATGTGAAGAATGCAACAAAGATGCAGAATCATCTGGCCAAGTGGATAAAGTTCCCTCAGTGCTCACAATCAGGCGCTACCCAGGTGCTAGCCCATCAGGCGCTACCCAGGTGCTATCCCATCAGGCGCTACCCAGGTGCTAGCCCATCAGGCGCTACCCAGGTGCTAGCCCATCAGGCGCTACCCAGGTGCTAGCCCATCAGGCGCTACCCAGGTGCTAGCCCATCAGGCGCTACCCAGGTGCTAGCCCATCAGGCGCTACCCAGGTGCTAGCCCATCAGGCGCTACCCAGGTGCGCTAGCCCATCAGGCGCTACCCAGGTGCTAGCCCATCAGGCGCTAACCAGGTGCTAGCCCATCAGGCGCTAACCAGGTGCTAGCCCATCAGGCGCTAACCAGGTGCTAGCCCATCAGGCGCTAACCAGGTGCTAGCCCATCAGGCGCTAGCCCATCAGGCGCTAGCCCATCAGGCGCTAGCCCATCAGGCGCTAGCCCATCAGGCGCTAACCAGGTGCTAGCCCATCAGACACTAACCAGTATTGATAGAGTATCAGAGGGCTCCCATCCTGTAGCCTATAGTTGGGCTGGAATGACACCAGTATCACTGTACTCCTTGGTATCGTAGCTATGAAACAAAACATATTTAACTTCTTTAGAACAGCCCTAATGTTGGAAACAAACATCATTATGTTGTCATCCAGAGACACATTTCATTCCAAGCCATAGCACACAATATGTTACATACAGCAGGTTTTTAAAGAACCAAAGAGTTGTCTGTTTTGTGTTTTCATTTTTGCAATGGAAAAAAATATTGCGATACTTATCACTTATCAATGCTTATCATCACAGTCCTAGTCTACAGCAGGAAATGCTTATCATCACAGTCCTAGTCTACAGCAGGAAATGCTTATCATCACAGTCCTAGTCTACAGCAGGAAATGCTTATCATCACAGTCCTAGTCTACAGCAGGAAATGCTTATCATCACAGTCCTAGTCTACAGCAGGAAATGCTTATCATCACAGTCCTAGTCTACAGCAGGAAATGCTTATCATCACAGTCCTAGTCTACAGCAGGAAATGCTTATCATTACAGTCCTAGTCTACAGCAGGAAATGCTTATCATCACAGTCCTAGTCTACAGCAGGAAATGCTTATCATCACAGTCCTAGTCTACAGCAGGAAATGCTTATCATCACAGTCCTAGTCTACAGCAGGAAATGCTTAACAAAAATTGGACTGAACCCAAGACTGTGGGTTTCACAATTGAGATCAATGGAGCACTAAAAACCATGTGAAGCTTGGACCTAATGAACACACACACACACACACACACACACACACACACACACACACACACACACACACACACACACACACACACACACACACACACACACACACACACAGTGGTGAGGTGCCTAGTGGCTTGTGCCGACCATGACCCACATTCCCCAGGCTTGTGTCCCTCGTCTAAGGAGAGGAAACCGAGGGGGTTAGTTCATACCTCCACCACACACACCACCTTGTTTCTGTTAGGATCATTTTAATGAGGATTATAATCTTTACAACAACCATATTGATAAACAAAATCCCACTAATATGCTGCTCTCTGTGTTTTTATCCAGGCCTGGGATGTGGTACACACACACACACACACACACACACAAGCCTGCGCGAGCATGCAGGCAACACGCAGCCATACACTCTGAAGTAAATGCTGGCTCAGTGACAAGCTGTGGAATTGGTATTAATCATGTCTACACACCATAACACAAATCACAAGAACACTCAGAAGACAATAAGCCATTATGTTCATGTATTGAGTGGAGATGTAGAAAATAACCATCAGTCAGAGAAATGAGGTTGAACCAGACAGAGACAGTGTCCTGTGGGAGAGCAGAGAGGGTGTTAAGAGTCGATGGATTTCATCAGAAACACGGACAGCTCTCCTCCAGAGAGAAATGTATTACAGTCTGACAACAGGGTCCCCACTGACGGTGGGAGTACATGAGTGACTGTGTGTGTGTGTGTGTGTGTGTGTGTTCAAAGATGAGAGAGAGAAATGAAAGAAAGCGAGAGAGAGAGAGAGAGAGAGAGAGCAGTGTTTCATCTGGGAGTTCCACCCGCTGCCAGGCATCCAGAGGGTTTCAGTCACTCCCTCATCCTGGTGCCATGGCAGGGTGAGATAGGTCTCTATGGAGACGGGCAGGGTGAGATAGGTCTCTATGGAGACGGGCAGGGTGAGATAGGTCTCTAGGAGACGGGCAGGGTGAGATAGGTCTCTATGGAGACGGGCAGGGTGAGATAGGTGGAGACGGGCAGGGTGAGATAGGTCTCTATGGAGACGGGCAGGGTGAGATAGGTCTCTATGGAGACGGGCAGGGTGAGATAGGTCTCTATGGAGACGGGCAGGGTGAGATAGGTCTCAATGGAGACAGGCTGGGTAGGGACGGGAGAGGGGATGACACCCGCGTTTCATCATCCAGGCTTCCCCCTCAGTCTCTCTCGCGCACACACACACACACACACACCTACATTGTGTTTTCGTCACCAGCCAAGTAACTGAGACATGTCTTTACATGAAACATAACCTGGACTAGAACCAGCCGTCCTCCTCACCTTCATTCAAATGGGGAGGATCTGTAGTAATGGAGGGAAGCAGCATCTCCTTTCGCCTGCTGCTGGTTAGAGAGCAGGTCAACACCATGACAGTCCCAAAGGGAACCTGCCCTATTCCCTACATAGTGCACTACTTCTGAAAAGAGCCCTGTAAGCCCTGGTCAAAAGTAGTACATTTGAGACCCAACCCAGACCAACCCCCAGTGTTCCTGTCCTCTGTGATTCATTCCCCCACACATCAGACAAACCCCCAGTGTTCCTGTCCTCTGTGATTCATTCCCCCGACACATCAGACAAACCCCCAGTGTTCCTGTCCTCTGTGATTCATTCCCCCCACACACCAGACAAACCCCCAGTGTTCCTGTCCTCTGTGATTCATTTCCCCCACACACACCAGACAAACCCCCAGTGTTCCTGTCCTCTGTGATTCATTCCCCCCACACACACCAGACAAACCCCCAGTGTTCCTGTCCTCTGTGATTCATTCCCCCCACACACACCAGACAAACCCCCAGTGTTCCTGTCCTCTGTGATTCATTCCCCCACACACACCAGACAACCCACACCACCACCAACCAACACACACCAGGCAACCCACAACACCACACCCCACACACACCAGCCAACCCACACCACCACCACCTGACATGTCACACAGTCACCAAGGTCTCCCAACCAGTGCATCGGTCAGGAAAACGGACACATTGAATTCCAGTCATTACTGGTAATGTATTGACTGTGAAGAGACGTCTGAGTAGACATTGAAAAGGTTGTATAAATGGGGAGAATCACTAAGTCTCACACACAACTCCGCAGAGGCCTTTGCACGGCTATAAGACGACTGAGGTAATACGGAGCTCGCTCATGTGACTCACATTGTGATTCTCTCTCTGCTGCTTTAGGTTTGGTTCTCAGAGTTAATCTCCATCACAATATAAACCCTGATCAAATCCCTCCACTGTAGGAGGAGTGCCGGAATTACTCTGTGTGTGTGTGTGTGTGTGTGTGTGTGTGTGTGTGTGTGTGTGTGTGTGTGTGTGTGTGTGTGTGTGTGTGTGTGTGTGTGTGTGTGTGTGTGTGTGTGTGTGTGTGTGTGTGTGTGTGTGTGTGTGTGTGTGTGTGTGTGTGTGTGTGTGTGTGAAACAGACAGGATAGTGTATGCTGTTCTATTCTTTGTATAGTCTGTAGGCTGTGTGTGTATGAGGGTTATCGTAGAGAAGGTTACCAGACAGGTTATCATAGAGAAGGTTACCAGACAGGTTATCATAGAGAAGGTTACCAGACAGGTTATCATAGAGAAGGTTACCAGACAGGTTATCATAGAGAAGGTTACCAGACAGGTTATCATAGAGAAGGTGATATTTCACCCAATCTAAATCCCCTTCATGGTGTTCCAAAACACAACAATAACACTGCTGCTGAACCAATGGGCAGCCAGCAACCCTCTGGGTCTCATGCACTGATAATATACACTGTGTGTGTGGCACTGATAACTCAATGGGAGGTTTACAGTCCATTCCAGTTGACAGGAAACAGGGAATGAAAGGCCATTCTCTGCTGAGGGGAACAGTCCTGTAGTGGAGGCTCATATTACAACACAGGAATGGCTGCTCTGTGCCAAAATGGAACTAATATCAGTTTCTTTCACTCTCCCTCTGTCTACCTCAATGACTCTACCTCTCTGTACAGCTCTTTATTCTCCCTCTCCTCCCTCTCCAGCTCTTTATCCTCTCCCCTCCCTCTCTCCAGCTCTTTATCCCCCCCCTCTCTCCAGCTCTTTATCCCCCTCCCTCTCTCCAGCTCTTTATCCTCCCCCCTCTCTCCAGCTCTTTATCCCCCTCCCCCCAGCTCTTTATCCTCCCCCTCTCTCCAGCTCTTTATCCCCCTCCCTCTCTCCAGCTCTTTATCCTCCCCCCTCTCTCCAGCTCTTTATCCCCCTCCCCTCTCCAGCTCTTTATCCTCCCCCTCTCTCCAGCTCTTTATCCTCTCCCCCCCCTCTCCAGCTCTTTATCCTCCCCCCTCTCTCCAGCTCTTTATCCCCCCCTCTCTCCAGCTCTTTATCCTCCCCCTCTCTCCAGCTCTTTATCCTCCCCCTCTCTCCAGCTCTTTATCCTCTCCCCCTCTCTCCAGCTCTTTATCCTCTCTCCCCCTCCAGCTCTTTATCCTCTCCCCCTCCAGCTCTTTACCCCCTCTCTCCAGCTCTTTATCCTCTCTCCCCCTCTCTCCAGCTCTTTATCCTCCCCCTCTCTCCAGCTCTTTATCCCCCCTCTCTCCAGCTCTTTATCCTCCCCCCCTCTCTCCAGCTCTTTATCCCCCCTCTCTCCAGCTCTTTATCCCCCCCTCTCAGCTCTTTATCCCCCTCCCCCCTCCAGCTCTTTATCCTCTCTCCTCCAGCTCTTTATCCTCTCTCTCTATATATGTGTATATATATATACACAGCTCTCTCTCTACATCGCTCTCTCTCTACAGCTCTCTCAATCTCCTCCAGTAATCATCCCTCTCCTTCATTCCCACAACCAGCTGGGTTCATTCAGTAGTTTAATAGGAGATCTACTTCAGTCCATTATGATGAATGTAATGGTGTTGTCCAACTTCCACAACTGTCCAGTCAACCACAGTCCAACCCACATCATTCATGTAAAAGCCTTCGCCAGCTATCTGACCCCCACGTTACTCATCTCCATCGCAGTCTATTCATGCCATCCTACAGTATATCAGATTGGGAGGTTACAGGAAAATTATGACTAAATACTAGGATTTAGCTGTTCAGAACAAAATGTCTGACACACAACATTCTATAAATGGACATGAATAAACCAAGCTTACAGTGGAAAGGACAACTGACTGAAATGACTGAGAACGATCCATCCAGTCAGCTGATGGCAGGGAGATTCCCTGTAGCCCACAGACCCTTCTACAGTCAGCTGATGGCAGGGAGATTCCCTGTAGCCCACAGTGCTTCTACAGCCAGCTGATGGCAGGGAGATTCCCTGTAGCCCACAGACCCTTCTACAGTCAGCTAATGGCAGGGAGATTCCCTGTGGCCCACAGACCCTTCTACAGCCAGCTAATGGCAGGGAGATTCCCTGTAGCCCACAGACCCTTCTACAGTCAGCTAATGGCAGGGAGATTCCCTGTAGCCCACAGACCCTTCTACAGTCAGCTGATGGCAGGGAGATTCCCTGTAGCCCACAGACCCTTCTACAGTCAGCTGATGGCAGGGAGATTCCCTGTGGCCCACAGATCCTTCTACAGTGGCCTCAATCTGACACTTCAGAGAGAAAATAGCACTCAGAGCCAGTCTCTCTGAGGAGGAGGATGTGTGGAAGAGTACAGTGGTGGAAAAAGTACCCAATTGGAAAACTTGAAAAAAGGTAAAGATATAGAAAATGACTCAAGTGAAAGTCACCCGGTAAAATACACCTAGAGGTAAAGTGAAAGTCACCCACTAAAATACAACTTGAGGTAAAGTCTAAAAGTACTTGTATTTAAATATACTTATGTATCAAAAGTAAATGTAGAAATCATTCCCTACATTAAGCAACCCAGACGGCACCTTTTTATTTACAGACAGCCAGGGACAGACTCCAACACTCAGACATCATTTACAAAGTAAGCGTGTGTGTTTAGTGAGTCTGCCAGATCAGGGGTAGTAGGGATGACCAGGGATGTTCTCTGTTTAGTGAGTCTGCCAGATCAGGGGTAGTAGGGATGACCAGGGTTGTTCTCTGTTTAGTGAGTCTGCCAGATCAGGGGTAGTAGGGATGACCAGGGATGTTCTCTGTTTAGTGAGTCTGCCAGATCAGGGGTAGTAGGGATGACCAGGGATGTTCTCTGTTTAGTGAGTCTGCCAGATCAGGGGTAGTAGGGATGACCAGGGATGTTCTCTGTTTAGTGAGTCTGCCAGATCAGGGGTAGTAGGGATGACCAGGGATGTTCTCTGTTTAGTGAGTCTGCCAGATCAGGGGTAGTAGGGATGACCAGGGATGTTCTCTGTTTAGTGAGTCTGCCAGATCAGGGGTAGTAGGGATGACCAGGGATGTTCTCTGTTTAGTGAGTCTGCCAGATCAGGGGTAGTAGGGATGACCAGGGATGTTCTCTTGAGAAGTGCAAAAATTGGACAATTTTCTTGTCCTGTGAACCATTCAAAATGTAACCAGTACTTTTAGGTGTCAGGGAAAGTGTAGGGGGAAAAAGTACAGTTGTCAAAACTATAAATAGTACAGTACAGATAACCCCCAAAACTATAAATAGTACAGTACAGATAACCCCCAAAACTATAAATAGTACAGATAACCCCCAAAACTATAAATAGTACAGATAACCCCCAAAACTATAAATAGTACAGTACAGATAACCCCCAAAACTATAAATAGTACAGTACAGATAACCCCCAAAACTATAAATAGTACAGTACAGATAACCCCCAAAACTATAAATAGTACAGTACAGATAACCCCCAAAACTATAAATAGTACAGTACAGATAACCCCCCAAAACTATAAATAGTACAGTACAGATAACCCCAAAACTATAAATAGTACAGTACAGATAACCCCCAAAACTATAAATAGTACAGTACAGATAACCCCAAAACTAGGTAAGTAGTACTTTAAGGTATTTTACACCAGTGGCTGAACAGAAGTTTCTTCCCCATATAGAGGCCCAGTAGTAGAACTATTGGTGAGAGACTGCAGCTAGATGTTCATCTCCTGCTGACTGGACCTTCCCAGTCTCAACCAAACCCTCCATCCTGTTATCTGTTCTGGAACGTTCTGATAGAGTGGCTACCCCTCTCTTCTCTCCATCTCTGTCTCTCTGAACCCCTCTCTTCTCTCCATCTCTGTCTCTCTGAACCCCTCTCTTCTCTCCATCTCTGTCTCTCTGAACCCCTCTCTTCATCTCTGTCTCTCTGAACCCCTCTCTTCTCTCCATCTCTGTCTCTCTGAAACCCCTCTCTTCTCTCCATCTCTGTCTCTCTGAACCCCTCTCTTCTCTCCATCTCTCAGACTCTCTCTCTGAACCCCTCTCTTCTCTCCATCTCCATCTCTCTGAACCCCTCTCTTCTCTCCATCTCCATCTCTCTGAACCCCTCTCTTCTCTCCATCTCTGTCTCTCTGAACCCCTCTCTTCTCTCCATCTCTCAGACTCTCTCTCTGAACCCCTCTCTTCTGTCTCTCTGAACCCCTCTCTTCTCTCCATCTCTGTCTCTCTGAACCCCTCTCCTCTCCATCTCTCAGACTCTCTCTCTGAACCCCTCTCTTCTGTCTCTCTGAACACCTCTCTTCTCTCCATCTCTCTGACTCTCTCTCTGAACCCCTCTCTTCCTCCCATCTCTGTCTCTCTGAACCCCTCTCTTCTCTCCATCTCTCTGAACCCCTCTCTCCAGCTCTCAGACTCTCTCTCTGAAACCCTCTCTTCTCTCAGACTCTCTCTCTGAACCCCTCTCTTCTCTCCATCTCTCAGACTCTCTCTCTGAACCCCTCTCTTCTCTCCATCTCTCAGACTCTCTCTCTGAACCCCTCTCATCTCTCAGACTCTCTCTCTGAACCCCTCTCATCTCTCAGACTCTCTCTGAACCTCTCTCTTCCGTCCATCTCTGTCTCTCAGACTCTTTCTGAGCCTATAGACCTGGGGGTTTCAGAGAGATAACAAAGATTGACACACAGACAGAGAGAGAAAAATAGTCCCTCAACATCTAATCTGTCAGCACCATTAAATGATGACTCGGGCAATAAACTGTGTCAGGCATTTTCTTGTCAAGTTGAGAAGAAATTACAGCCAAGCTTTACAATTTCTTTCCACCAGCGTGAACATTGACACAGCATCTTCCTGAGGCCAGCAATAACAGCTGACATACAGAGGAAAACATCCCATCTTGCATTTATGGGGTCAGAGTCCAGAGATATGAGGGATCAATACTCTGTCACAGTTTTGACATTTTGAGTCCAACTGACAAGCTGATAACAAGACAACACACTGACTGTTCCCTTGGCCTCCACATCTTAGTGCTACAGCACAGCAGAGCCTGAACGCTGTCTGGACTAAACACAGCAGAGCCTGAACGCTGTCTGGACTAAACACAGCAGAGCCTGAACGCTGTCTGGACTAAACACAGCAGAGCCTGAACGCTGTCTGGACTAAACACAGCAGAGCCTGAACGCTGTCTGGACTAAACACAGCAGAGCCTGAACGCTGTCTGGACTAAACACAGCAGAGCCTGAACGCTGTCTGGACTAAACACAGAAGAGATACATAACTGTTATGGGAAGATTGGCCATGTAGTGTTATTGCTCCCTCCACCCCCCGCGTCTCGCTCTCTACACCCCCCGCGTCTCGCTCCCTACACCCCCCGCGTCTCACTCCCTCCACACCCCGCGTCTCGCTCCCTCCACCCCCCGCGTCTCGCTCCTACACCCCCGCGTCTCGCTCCCTACACCCCCGCGTCTCGCTCCCTACACCACCCGCGTCTCCTCCCTACACCCCCCGCGTCTTGCTCCCTCCACCCCCTTTTATCTCCCTGATGGAATATCAGTCCTGGATGTAATGATTACAGTCCTCCTTCAAAACAACCCCAACCCTCTGCCATGACAACGCCTTCTACCAAAACCCCCTCAACCATCTACCCTACTGCCATAGCAACGCCTTCTACCAAAACCCCCTCAACCATCTACCCTACTCCCTACCTGCCATAGTAACGCCTTCTACCAAAACCCCAACCATCAACCTATCCATAGCAACGCCTTCTCAACCATCTACCTACTGCCATAGCAACGCCTTCCCAAAACCCCCTCAACCATCTACCCTACTCCCTACCATAGCAACGCCTTCTACCAAAACCCCCTCAACCATCTACCCTACTGCCATAGCAACGCCTTCTACCAAAACCCCCTCAACCATCTACCCTACTCCCTACCATAGCAACACCTTCTACCAAAACCCCCTCAACCATCTACCCTACTGCCTTTCATCTCAGCTGGATAACAGACTGAGGAGTGGACTGCTGCTGCCATCCACTACCATTACAGCTGACAGTGTGGACTGGACTGGCATCATTATAGGTGAATGAGTCAGACCACACATCCATTATAAACAACAGCTCCCCCAGGAGGAGAGCTGACTAATACCTAGACCTGAGAGAGGGAGGGGAGAAAGAAAACATAGTGAAAGAGTATAATATATCTCCCCCCAACAGTAGTAACCTTTTCAGTAATTGAATTCTGACCACCTCATTCCTCCCGTATCCCTCGCTCTCCCTCTAACTTTGTGGGACGATCAGATATGGACCCTGGAGAAATGACCCAGAATTCTCCCCGGCAGAGGGTCAATATTCTCAGATGGGGTTATTTATTAGCAGTAGTGTTGTATAGTTCCAATGAGCAGCCTGAACTCTGATATATCCCCCAGCTTTGCCTATTGCAGGGATTATCAATCAAAAAGTGCACACGCGCACGCACACGTGCATGCGCACGCACACACGCACACGCGCACGCACACACACAGAAAAACAAGTGACACAGTGGTTTCTTCTGGCTCTACAGGAAGGCCAGCGAAGGTGTGTGTGACAGAGAAGACACCACATCCCAGAGACCTGACACAGTGGCAGCTCGCTGTCACACACCGCCCCTCCTCCACACCGCCCCTCCTCCACAGTGCTGTCGGACTGGGTGTTTCACTGGTCCGGCCACTGACAGATCCGCAGATACACTATATCTTCAGCAGCATGAGAACACCTCTTCAAATGAGTGGGTTTGGCTGTTTCAGCCACACCCGGGGACTGGGGGACAGTCGGGGGACAGCCGGGGACTGGGGGACAGCCGGGGACTAGGGGACTGGGGGACAGGGACCGGGGGACAGCCGGGGACAGCCGACTGGGGGACAGCCGGGGGACTAGGGGGACAGCCGGGGGACTAGGGGACATGCTGGCGTAGCTGTTTACATGGGTTTATGACTTTAAATACACAACAGTGGAAGTCATAATAAATCAGAATTTGTCCTTAACTTTAGTTAAATAAAAAGGTTCAATAAATCATGTCCAACCTCCTAAAACATGACTCCTGGGTTCCACAGTGCAGGGACAGAGTGGGCCCAACATATTGTAGAGAGAGATGCCTGGGGCTGTAAGTCTGTCTATCCTGGCCTCACTGCAAACCAAAACCACACACCACAGTGAGACAACTCAGCCACAGAGCCCTACTGGGCTGTTAAACTGGCTTATAGATGGGTTCTATGCCTCAGGTGTGTATGTATGTATGTATGTATGTATGTATGTATGTATGTATGTATGTATGTATGTATGTATGTATGTATGTATGTATGTATGTATGTATGTATGTATGTATGTATGTATGTATGTATGTATGTATGTATGTATGTATGTATGTATGTATGTATGTATGTATGTATGTATGTATGTATGTATGTATGTATGTATGTATGTGTAACAGTATCATTTTAAACCGTCCCCTCGCCCATACCCGGGCGCGAACCAGGGACCTTCTGCACACATCAACAACAGTCACCCACGAAGCGTCGTTACCCATCGCTCCACAAAAGCCGCGGCCCTTGCAGAGCAAGGGGAAACACTACTTCAAGGTCTCAGAGCAAGTGACGTAACCGATTGAAACGCTATTTAGCGCACACCGCTAACTAAGGTAGCCGTTTCACATCCGTTACATATGTATGTATGTATGTATGTATGTATGTATGTATGTATGTATGTATGTATGTATGTATGTATGTATGCGTGTGTGTATATATGCATGTATGCGTGTATGTATGCGTGTATGTATGCGTGTATGTATGCGTGTATGTATGCGTGTATGTATGCGTGTATGTATGCATGTATGTATGCGTGTATGTATGCGTGTATGTATGCGTGTATGTATGTATGTATGTATGTATGTATGTATGTATGTATGTATGTATGTATGTATGTATGTATGTATGTATGTATGTATGTATGTGTGTATGTATGCGTGTATGTATGTATGTATGCGTGTATGTATGTATGTATGTATGTATGTATGTATGTATGTATGTATGTATGTATGTATGTATGTATGCGTGTGTGTATATATGCATGTATGCGTGTATATGCATGTATGCGTGTATATATGCATGTATGCGTGTATGTATGCGTGTATGTATGCGTGTATGTATGCGTGTATGTATGCATGTATGTATGCGTGTATGTATGCGTGTATGTATGCATGTATGTATGTATGTATGTATGTATGTATGTATGTATGTATGTATGTATGTATGTATGTATGTATGTATGTATGTATGTATGTATGTATGTATGTATGTATGTGTGTATGTATGCGTGTGTGTATATATGCATGTATGCGTGTATGTATGCGTGTATGTATGCGTGTATGTATGCGTGTATGTATGCGTGTATGTATGCGTGTATGTATGCATGTATGTATGCGTGTATGTATGTATGTATGTATGTATGTATGTATGTATGTATGTATGTATGTATGTATGTATGTATGTATGTATGTATGTATGTATGTATGTATGTATGTATGTATGTATGTATGTATGTATGTATGTACAGTTGAAGTCAGAAGTTTACATACACTTTGGTTGGAGTCATTAAAACCTGTTTTTCAACCCCTCCACAAATTTCTTGTTAAAAGTCTATAGTTTTGGCAAGTCTGTTAGGACATCTACTTTGTGCCTGACAAGTCATTTTTCCAACAATTGTTTCAGACAGATCATTTCACTTAAAATTCACTGTATCACAATTCCACTGGGTCAGAAGTTTACATACCCTAAAGTTGACTGTGCCTTTAAACAGCTTTGGAAATTCCGGAAAATGATGTCATGGCTTTAGAAGCTTCTGAAAGGCAAATTGACATCATTTGAGTCAATTGGAGGTGTACCTGTGGATGTATTTCAAGGCCTACCTTCAAACTCAGTGCCTCTGCTTGACATCATGGGAAAATCAAAAGAAATCAGCCAAGACAAAAATTGTAGACCTCCACAAGTCTGGTTCATCCTTGGGAGCAATTTCCAAATGCCTGAAGGTACCACGTTCATCTGCACAAACAATAGTACGCAAGTATAAACACCATGGGACCACACAGCCGTCATACCGCTCAGGATGGAGATGCGTTCTGTCACCTAGAGATTAATGAACTATGGTGCGAAAAGTGCAAATCAATCCCAGAACAGCAAAGGACCTTGTGAAGATACAAAAGTATCAATATCCACAGTAAAACGAGTCTTATGTCGACATAACCTGAAACACCACTCAGCAAGGATGAAGCCACTGTATAAAAATGACCTTAAAAAAGCCAGTCTACGGTTTGCATCCGCACATTGGGACAAATGTCGTACTTTCTGGAGAAATGTCCTCTGGTCGGATGAAACAAAAATAGAACTGTTTGGCCATAATGACCATCGTTATGTTTGGAGGAAAAGGGGGAGGCTTGCAAGCCAAAGAACACCATCCCAACCGTGAAGCACGGGGTGGCAGCATCATGTTGTGGGGGTGCTTTGCTGCAGGAGGAACTGGTGCACTTTACAAAATAGATGGCTTCATGTGGAACTAAAACGATGTGGATATATTGAAGCAACATCTCAAGACATCAGTCAGGAAGTTAAAGCTTGGTTGCAAATGGGTCTTCCAAATGGACAATGACCCCAAGCATACTTCCACAGTTGTGGCAAAATGGCTTAAGGACAACAAAGTCAAGGTATTGGAGTGGCCCTCACAAAGCCCTGACCTCAATCCTAAAGAAAATTTGTGGGCGGAACTGAAGAAGCGTGTGCGAGCAAGGAGGCCTACAAACCTGACTCAGTTACACCAGCTCTGTCAGGAGGAATGGGCCAAAATTCACCCAATTTATTAAGGGAAGCTTGTGGAAGGCTACCTGAAACATTTGACCCAAGTGAAACAATTTAAAGGCAATGCTACCAGATACTAATTGAGTGTATGTAAACTTCTGACCCACTGGGAATGTGATGAAAGAAATTAAAACTGAAATAAATCACTCTATTATTCTGACATTTCACATTCTTAAAATAAAGTGTGATCCTAACGGACCTAAAACAGGGATTTTTTAAGAGGATTAAACGACAGGAATTGTGAAAAACTGAGTTTAAATGTATTTGGCTAAGGTGTATGTAAACTTCTGACTTCAACTGTATATATGCGAGTATGTGTGTGAGTGAGTGAGTGAGTGAGTGAGTGAGTGAGTGAGTGAGTGAGTGAGGAGTGAGTGAGTGAGTGAGTGAGTGAGTAGAGCCCGTCTCTCTCAATAAAGGTCTGTCCCCTATCCACTGTGGACCCTACTAACCACACAGTGATGAAGAACATTTCTTAAAGCCACACTACTTAGTCATTCCTCTCTCTCCTGCTCTTTGTTAAGTCTGTGTTATTAGTGTGTGAACAGGGCCAGCAGCTCAGTGGGGAAATGCTATGCTGCCATTTACACAGTATTCAATACCTGCCAGGCCCACATTACTGCATTTACACAGTATTCAATACCTGCCAGGCCCACATTACTGCATTTACACAGTATTCAATACCTGCCAGGCCCACATTACTGCATTTACACAGTATTCAATACCTGCCAGGCCCACATTACTGCATTTACACATTATTCAATACCTGCCAGGCCCACATTACTGCATTTACACAGTATTCAATACCTGCCAGGCCCACATTACTGCATTTACACAGTATTCAATACCTGCCAGGCCAACATTACTGCATTTACACAGTATTCAATACCTGCCAGGCCCACATTACTGCATTTACACAGTATTCAATACCTGCCAGACCCACATTACTGCATTTACACAGTATTCAATACCTGCCAGGCCCACATTACTGCATTTACACAGTATTCAATACCTGCCAGGCCAACATTACTGCATTTACACAGTATTCAATACCTGCCAGGCCAACATTACTGCATTTACACAGTATTCAATACCTGCCAGGCCCACATTACTGCATTTACACAGTATTCAATACCTGCCAGACCCACATTACTGCATTTACACAGTATTCAATACCTGCCAGGCCCACATTACTGCATTTACACAGTATTCAATACCTGCCAGGCCAACATTACTGCATTTACACAGTATTCAATACCTGCCAGGCCCACATTACTGCATTTACACAGTATTCAATACCTGCCAGGCCCACATTACTGCATTTACAGTATTCAATACCTGCCAGGCCCACATTACTGCATTTACACAGTATTCAATACCTGCCAGGCCCACATTACTGCATTTACAGTATTCAATACCTGCCAGACCCACATTACTGCATTTACACACATCTTTATCATACAACACTCCTCTCTATAGATTTATGACTGTAATCCTGGCTGCTAAATCACACATGCTTCCATGATTGACAAGGACTATTAATCAACCCCAGAGCCTGAAGTGGACCTAAGTATATCAGCAGTCTGCTGGGAAATAGGAAGAGTTTGAAGAATGGAGAATATATTTACAGAGAAGTCTTTCTCAGGAGGCTGTTTTAAGAAGAGAAAACAAATAGTTTTGAAAGAGACAGCCTCCAGCACCGACCACCGCCCGGCTGGGCCCGCCTCCAGCACCGACCACCGCCCGGCTGGGCCCGCCTCCAGCACCGACCACCGCCCGGCTGGGCCCGCCTCCAGCACCACTGTACATTCCTCTCCTCAACCCCCCTTCTCCTCTACTTCCATCCCCTCAAGCCCCCTTCTCCTCTACTTCCATCCCCTCTCCTCAACCCCCTTCTCCTCTACTTCTATCCCCTCAACCCCCTTCTCCTCTACTTCCATCCCCTCTCCTCAACCCCCTTCTCCTCTACTTCCATCCCCTCTCCTCAACCCCCTTCTCCTCTACTTCCATCCTCTCCCATCAACCCCCCTCTCCTCTACTTCCATCCCCTTCTCCTCTACTTCCATCCCCTCTCCTCAACCCCCTCTCCTCTACTTCCATCCTCTCCCCTACTTCCATCCCCTCTCCTCAACCCCCTTCTCCTCTACTTCCATCCCCCCTCTTCAACCCCCCTTCTCCTCTACTTCCATCCCCTCTCCTCAACCCCCTTCTCCTCTACTTCCATCCCCTCTCCTCAACCCCCTTCTCCTCTACATCCATCCCCTCTCCTCAACCCCCATCTCCTCTACATCCATCCCCTCTCCTCAACCCCCTTTTCATCTACTTCCATCTCCTCTCCTCAACCCCCTTCTCCTCTACATCCATCCCCTCTCCTCAACCCTCTTCTCCTCTACTTCCATCCTCTCTCCTCAACCCCCTTCTCCTCTACATCCATCCCCTCTCCTCAACCCTCTTCTCCTCTACTTCCATCCCCTCTCCTCAACCCCCTTTTCATCTACTTCCATCCCCTCTCCTCAACCCCCTTCTCCTCTACATCCATCCCCTCTCCTCAACCCCCTTTTCATCTACTTCCATCCCCTCTCCTCAACCCCCCTTCTCCTCTACATCCATCCCCTCTCCTCAACCCCCTTTTCATCTACTTCCATCCCCTCTCCTCAACCCCTTCTCCTCTCCTCAACCCCCTTCTCCTCTACTTCCATCCTCTCTCAACCCCCTTCTCCTCTACTTCCATCCCCTTCTCCTCTACTTCCATCCCCTCTCCTCAACCCCCTTCTCTCTACATCCATCCCCTCTCCTCAACCCCCTTCTCCTCTACTTCCATCCCCTCTCCTCAACCCCCCTTCTCCTCTACATCCATCTCCTCTCCTCAACCCCCTTCTCCTCTACTTCCATCCTCTCCTCAACCCCCCTTCTCCTCTACTTCCATCCTCTCTCCTCAACCCCCTTCTCCTCTACTTCCATCCTCTCTCCTCAACCCCCTTCTCCTCTACATCCATCCCCTCTCCTCAACCCTCTTCTCCTCTACGTCCATCCCCTCTCCTCAACCCCCTTTCATCTACTTCCATCCCCTCTCCTCAACCCCCTTCTCCTCTACATCCATCCCTCTCCTCAACCCTCTTCTCCTCTACTTCCATCCTCTCCTCAACCCCCTTCTCCTTTACTTCCATCCCCTCTCCTCAACCCCCTTTTCATCTACTTCCATCCCCTCTCCTCAACCCCCTTCTCCTCTACATCCATCCCCTCTCCTCAACCCCCTTCTCCTCTACTTCCATCCCCTTCTCCTCTACTTCCATCCCCTCTCCTCAACCCCCTTCTCCTCCACATCCATCCCCTCTCCTCAACCCCCCTTCTCCTCTACTTCCATCCTCTCCTCAACCCCCCTTCTCCTCTACTTCCATCCTCCTCAACTCAACCCCCCTTTCATCTACTTCCATCCCCTCTCCTCAACCCCTTCTCCTCTACATCCATCCCCTCCATCCCCTCAACCCTCTTCTCCTCTACTTCCATCCTCTCCTCAACCCCCTTCTCCTTTACTTCCATCCCCTCTCCTCAACCCCCTTTTCATCTACTTCCATCCCCTCCCTCAACCCCCCTTCTCCTCTACATCCATCCCCTCTCCTCAACCCCCTTCTCCTCTACTTCCATCCCCTTCTCCTCTACTTCCATCCCCTCTCCTCAACCCCCTTCTCCTCCACATCCATCCCCTCTCCTCAACCCCCTTCTCCTCTACTTCCATCCTCTCCTCAACCCCCTTCTCCTCTACTTCCATCCTCTCCTCAACCCCCTTCTCCTCTACTTCCATCCCCTCAACCCCCTTCTCTACTTCCATCCTCTCTCCTCAACCCCCTTCTCCTCTACTTCCATCCTCTCTCCTCTCAATTATTGTGAAGGAGTCTATTTTTAATCTGTCCTTCAGTCATCATTTCCTTTAAAGGATCAGGTTTATTAGTTTATGAAAAGTGATCTGGCCACAATAGGCATTAACTGATGCCAATATAAATGCAATTTCACAATGGGGTGGAATGAATGCAATGTGATGAGGGGAAAGTATTGGGTTGTGTGTGTGTCCGAATGCGAGTATCGGGTTGTGTGTGTCTACGTGCCCGTGCATCCCTGCAAGCTCGTGTATGTGTGACTGAGCCTGCATGCAATAATTAATGTGTGTGTGTGTGTTGATTCAGAGGAGGTGTGTCAGTCTCGTATTTCATTTTGGTCCTTGTCTGTGAAACATTCTTCAGGCTGAATAGACCACTAAGAGCCCAATAGCACACTTAACCACCCTAATGACTAGGGAGGGAGGGAGTGAGGGGACGGAAAGCCAGACAGACCGGGCCCCACCATGGCACCCTATCCACTATACAGTGTACTTCTTTTGACCAGGGCTCATAGGATTCTGGTCTAAAGTAGTGCACTACAAAGTGAATAGGGTGCCATGTAGGACACATCCCTGGGCAGAGAAAGAAAAGCAGACTTCCAGGCAGGCAGACAGAGCATCCACCCACCCCCTCACCAAACCAACCAACCAACCAACCAACCCACCCCACCAAACCAACCAACCCACCCCACCAAACCAACCAACCCACCCACCCCACCAAACCAACCAACTCACCCCACCAGAACAAACAACCAACCCACCAAACCAACCAACCCACCCCACCAAACCAACCAACCCACCCCACCAAACCAACCAACCAACCCCACCAAACCCAACCCACCCCACCAAACCAACCAACCCACCCACCCCACCAAACCAACCAAACCACCCAACCCCACCAAACCAACCAACTCACCAACCCCACCAAACCAACCAACCCACCCCACCAAACCAACCAACCCACCCCACCAAACCAACCCACCCACCCCACCAAACCAACCCACCCACCCCACCAAACCAACCCACCCACCCCACCAAACCAACCAACCCACCCACCCCACCAAACCAAACCAACCCACCCACCCCCACCAAACCAACCACCCACCCTCACCACCAAACCAACCCACCCTCGCCACCAAACCAACCCACCCTCACCACCAACCAACCCTCACCACCCACCCACCCCACCACCAACCAACCAACCCACTCCCCACCAAAACACTCCCTCACCAAACAAACCAACCAACCACCTACCTACCACACCACCCCTTACCAAACCAACCAACCACCCCCACCAAACCAACTAACCTCTCCCTCACCAAACTACCCCACCCAACCAACCCATCACCCCCCAACCAACCCATCACCCCCCAACCAACCAGCACCAACCCCTTCCCCTCCTAGCTGAACATCTCTCTCTCTCTCTCTCTCTCTCTCTCTCTCTCTCTCTCTCTCTCTCTCTCTCTCTCTCTCTCTCTCTCTCTCTCTCTCTCTCTCTCTCTCTCTCTCTCTCTCTCTCTCTCTCTCTCTCTCTCTCTCTCTCTCTCTCTCTCTCTCTCTCTCTCTCTCTCTCTCTCTCTCTCTCTCTCTCTCTGTGTTTGAACAGAAAAGAGAGCAGAGAGAGAGGCTCGTGTACAGTGAATGAGAGATGGGGAGAGAGCAGGGGAGAAGTGGAGAGAGAAGATCATGTAGACAGTGAAATGGAGAGGGGGAGAGAGAGGATCATGTAGACCGTGAAAGGGAGCGGGGAGAGAGAGGCTCATGTAGACAGTGAAAGGGAGAGGGGGAGAGAGAGGATCATGTAGACAGTGAATGAGAGATGGGGAGAGAGCAGGGGAGAAGGGGAGAGAGGCTCATGTAGACAGTGAAAGGGAGAGGGGGAGAGAGAGGATCATGTAGACAGTGAAAGAGGGGGAGAGAGAGGCTCATGTAGACAGTGAAAGGGAGAGGGGGAGAGAGAGGATCATGTAGACAGTGAAAGAGAGAGGGGGAGAGAGAGGCTCATGTAGACAGTGAAAGAGAGAGGGGGAGAGAGAGGATCATGTAGACAGTGAAAGAGAGAGGATCATGTAGACAGTGAAAGAGAGAGGGGGAGAGAGAGGATCATGTAGACAGTGAAAGAGAGAGGGGGAGAGAGAGGATCATGTAGACAGTGAAAGAGAGAGGATCATGTAGACAGTGAAAGAGAGAGGATCATGTAGACAGTGAAAGGGAGAGGGGGAGAGAGAGGATCATGTAGACAGTAAAAGGAGGGGGAGAGAGAGGAGAGACAGTGAAAGGGAGAGGGGGAGAGAGAGGATCATGTAGACAGTGAAAGGGAGAGGGGGAGAGAGAGGATCATGTAGACAGTGAAAGGGAGAGGGGGAGAGGGAGAGGATCATGTAGACAGTAAAGGGAGAGGGGAGAGAGAGGATCATGTAGACAGTGAAAGGGAGAGGGGAGAATGAATGAATGAGTTACAGGACAAAATAAAAACCCTCCAACCCAAAAAGGCTTGTGGTGTTGATGGTATCCTCAATGAAATGATCAAATATACAGACAACAAATTCCAATTGGCTATACTAAAACTCTTTAACATCATCCTTAGCTCTGGCATCTTCCCCAATATGTGGAACCAAGGACTGATCACCCCAATCCACAAAAGTGGAGACAAATTTGACCCCAATAACTACCGTGGAATATGTGTCAACAATAACCTTGGGAAAATCCTCTGCATTATCATTAACAGCAGACTCGTACACTTCCTCAATGAAAACAATGTATTGAGCAAATGTAAAATTGGCTTTTTACCAAATTACCGTACAACAGACCATGTATTCACCCTGCACACCCTAATTGACAACCAAACAAACCAAAACAAAGGCAAAGTCTTCTCATGCTTTGTTGATTTCAAAAAAGCCTTTGACTCAATTTGGCATGAGGGTCTGCTATACAAATTGATGGAAAGTAGTGTTAGGGGTAAAACATATGATATTATAAAATCCATGTACACAAACAACAAGTGTGTGGTTAAAATTGGCAAATAATACACAAATTTCTTCACACAGGGTCGTGGGGTTAGACAGGGATACAGCTTAAGCCCCACCCTCTTCAACATATATATCAACGAATTGGCGCGGAACTAGAAAAGTCTGCAGCACACGGCCTCACCCTACTAGAATCCGAAGTCAAATGTCTGCTGATGATCTGGTGCTTCTGTCACCAACCAAGGAGGGCCTACAGCAGCACCTAGATCTTATGCACAGATTCTGTCAGACCTGGGCTCTGACAGTAAATCTCAGTAAGACCAAAATAATGGTGTTCCAAAAAAGGTCCAGTCACCAGGACCACAAATACAAATTCCATCTAGACACTGTTGCCCTAGACCACACAAAAAACTATACATACCTTGGCCTCAACATCAGCGCCACAGGTAACTTCCACAAAGCTGTGAACGATCTGAGAGACGAGGCAAGAAGGGCATTCTATGCCATCAAAAGGAACATAAATTTCAACATACCAATTAGGATTTGGCTAAAAATACTTGAATCAGTCATAGAGCCCATTGCCCTTTATGGTTGTGAGGTCTGGGGTCCGCTCACCAACCAAGACTTCACAAAATGGGACAAACACCAAAATGAGACTCTGCACGCAGAATTCTGCAAAAATATCCTCCGTGTAGAACGTAGAACACCAAATAATGCACGCAGAGCAGAATTAGGCCGATACCCACTAATGATCAAAATCCAGAATGGAGCCGTTAAATTCTATAACCACCTAAAAGGAAGCGATTCCCAAACCTTCCATAACAAAGCCATCACCTACAGAGAGACGAACCTGGAGAAGAGTCCCCTAAGCAAGCTGGTCCTGGGGCTCTGTTCACAAACACATACACACCCTACAGAGCCCCAGGACAACAGCACAATTAGACCCAACCAAATCATGAGAAAACAAAAAGATAATTACTTGACACATTGGAAAGAATTAACAAAAAAACAGAGCAAACTAGAATGCTATTTGGCCCTAAACAGAGAGTACAGAGTGGCAGAATACCTGACCACTGTGACTAAACCAAAAATTAAGGAAAGCTTTGACTATGTACAGACTCAGTGAGCATAGCCTTGCTATTGAGAAAGGCCGCCGTAGGCAGACATGGCTCTCAAGAGAAGACTAACCTCCTGCCCAATGTATGACCATATTAGAGACACATATTTCCCTCAGATTACACAGATCCACAAAGAATTCGAAAACAAATTCAATTTTGAAAAACTCCCATATCTACTGGGTGAAATTCCACAGTGTGACATCACAGCAGCCAGATTTGTGACCTGTTGCCACGAGAAAAGGGCAACCAGTGAAGAACACACACCATTGTAAATACAACCCATATCTATGCTTATTTATTTTATCTTGTGTCCTTTACCATTTGTACATTGTTAAAACACTGTATGTATGTATGTATGTATGTATGTATGTATGTATGTATGTATGTATGTATGTATGTATGTATGTATGTATGTATGTATGTATGTATGTATGTATGTATGTATGTATGTATGTATGTATGTATGTATGTATGTATGTATGTATGTATATATGTATATATATATATATATAATATGACATTTGGAATATCTTTGTTTTGAAACTTGTGTATGTGTTATGTTTACTGTTCATTTTCTTTGTTTATTTCACTTTATATATTCACTTTATATATTATCTACCTCACTTGCTTTGGCAATGTTAACACATGTTTCCCATGCCAATAAAGCCCTTGAATTGAATTGAATTGAGAGAAGATCATGTAGACAGTGAAAGAGAGAGGGGGAGAGAGAGGCTCATGTAGACAGTGAAAGGGAGAGGGGGAGAGAGAGGATCATGTAGACAGTGAAAGAGAGAGGGGATCATGTAGACAGTGAAAGAGAGAGGGGGAGAGAGAGGCTCATGTAGACAGTGAAGAGAGGATCATGTAGACAGTGAAAGAGAGAGGGGGAGAGAGAGGATCATGTAGACAGTGAAAGAGAGAGGGGGAGAGAGAGGATCATGTAGACAGTGAAGAGAGGATCATGTAGACAGTGAAAGAGAGAGGGGGAGAGAGGATCATGTAGACAGTGAAAGGGAGAGGGGGAGAGAGGCTCATGAAGAGAGGATCATGACAGTGAAGAGAGGCTCATGTAGACAGTGAAAGGGAGAGGGGGAGAGAGAGGATCATGTAGACAGTGAAAGAGAGAGGGGGAGAGAGAGGATCATGTAGACAGTGAAAGAGAGAGGGGGAGAGAGAGGATCATGTAGACAGTGAAAGAGAGAGGGGGAGAGAGAGGCTCATGTAGACAGTGAAGAGAGGATCATGTAGACAGTGAAAGAGAGAGGGGGAGAGAGAGGATCATGTAGACAGTGAAAGAGAGAGGGGGAGAGAGAGGATCGTGTAGACAGTGAAGAGAGGATCATGTAGACAGTGAAAGAGAGAGGGGGAGAGAGAGGATCATGTAGACAGTGAAAGAGAGAGGGGGAGAGAGAGGCTCATGTAGACAGTGAAGAGAGGATCATGTAGACAGTGAAAGAGAGAGGGGGAGAGAGAGGATCATGTAGACAGTGAAAGAGAGAGGGGGAGAGAGAGGCTCATGTAGACAGTGAAGAGAGGATCATGTAGACAGTGAAAGAGAGAGGGGAGAGAGAGGATCATGTAGACAGTGAAAGAGAGAGGGGGAGAGAGAGGCTCATGTAGACAGTGAAGAGAGGATCATGTAGACAGTGAAAGAGAGAGGGGGAGAGAGAGGATCATGTAGACAGTGAAGAAAGGGAGAGGGGGGGAGAGAGGCTCATGTAGACAGTGAAGAGAGGATCATGTAGACAGTGAAAGGGAGAGGGGGAGAGAGAGGATCATGTAGACAGTGAAAGAGAGAGGGAGAGAGAGAGATCATGTAGACAGTGAAAGTGAGAGGGGAGAGAGAGGATCTCATGTAGACAGTGAAAGAGAGAGGGGAGAGAGAGGATCATGTAGACAGTGAAAGAGAGAGGGGGAGAGAGAGGATCGTGTAGACAGTGAAGAGAGGATCATGAAGAGAGGATAGACAGTGAAAGAGAGAGGGGGAGAGAGAGGATCATGTAGACAGTGAAAGAGAGAGGGGGAGAGAGAGGCTCATGTAGACAGTGAAAGGGAGAGGATCATGTAGATAGCGAAAGAGAGAGGACCATGTAGACAGTGAAAGGGAGAGGATCATGTTGACAGTGAAAGAGAGAGGATCATGTAGACAGTGAAAGAGAGAGGATCATGTAGACAGTGAAAGGGAGAGGATCATGTAGACAGTGAAAGGGAGAGGATCATGTTGACAGTGAAAGGGAGAGGATCATGTAGACAGTGAAAGAGAGAGGACCATGTTGACAGTGAAAGGGAGAGGACCATGTTGACAGTGAAAGGGAGAGGATCATGTTGACAGTGAAAGAGAGAGGATCATGTTGACAGTGAAAGAGAGAGGATCATGTAGACAGTGAAAGAGAGAGGATCATGTAGACAGTGAAAGAGAGAGGATCATGTAGACAGTGAAAGAGAGAGGATCATGTTGACAGTGAAAGAGAGAGGATCATGTAGACAGTGAAAGGGAGAGGGGGAGAGAGAGGATCATGTAGGCAGTGAAAGAGAGAGGATCATGTTGACAGTGAAAGAGAGAGGACCATGTAGACAGTGAAAGAGAGAGGACCATGGAGACAGTGAAAAACTTGCCTAAAGAAGAACAGGTCAGTTGAGGACAGGGCACAGAAACAGATTTTATCAGGCAATAACCAGACCAGTGGGTCTCTAACTTCAGCCTATTTTAATACTGTGACCTACTAAAGCTTTTTAACCAAGGCAGTCATTTTAGACTCCGTTCGCTACACCACTTCACCATCGCTACACCACTTCACCATCGCTACACCACTTCACCATCGCTACACCATCGCTACACCACTTCACCATCGCTACACCATCGCTACACCACTTCACCATCGCTACACCACTTCACCATCGCTACACCATCGCTACACCACTTCACCATCGCTAAACCACTTCACCATCGCTACACCACTTCACCATCGCTACACCACTTCACCATCGCTACACCACTTCACCATCGCTACACCACTTCACCATCGCTACACCATCGCTACACCACTTCACCATCGCTACACCACTTCACCATCGCTACACCATCGCTACACCACTTCACCATCGCTAAACCACTTCACCATCGCTACACCACTTCACCATCGCTACACCACTTCACCATCGCTAAACCACTTCACCATCGCTAAACCACTTCACCATCGCTACACCACTTCACCATCGCTAAACCACTTCACCATCGCTAAACCACTTCACCATCGCTACACCACCGCTACACCATCGCTACACCACCGCTACACCATCGCTACACCACTTCACCATCGCTACACCACTTCACCATCGCTACACCACTTCACCTTCGCCACATTACTCTACCTTCGCCACATTACTCCACCTTCGCCACATTACTCCACCTTCGCTACATTACTCCACCATCGCCACATTACTCCACCATCGCCACATTACTCCACCATCGCCACATTACTCCACCATCGCCACATTACTCCACCATCGCCACATTACTCCACCATCGCCACATTACTCCACCATCGCCACATTACTCCACCATCGCCACATTACTCCACCTTCGCCACATTACTCCACCTTCGCCACATTACTCCACCTTCGCCACATTACTCCACCTTCGCCACATTACTCCACCTTCGCTACATTACTCCACCATCGCCACATTACTCCACCATCGCTACATTACTCAACCTTCGCTACATTACTCCACCATCGCTACATTACTCCACCATCGCTACATTACTCCACCATCGCTACATTACTCCACCATCGCTACATTACTTCACCATCATAGCAAGTAGAACAGTAGCAGGTAGAACAGTAGCAGGTAGAACAGTAGCAAGTAGAACAGTAGCATGTAGAACAGTAGCATGTAGAACAGTAGCAAGTAGCACAGTAGCAAGTAGCACAGTAGCAAGTAGAACAGTAGCAAGTAGAACAGTAGCAAGTAGAACAGTAGCAAGTAGAACAGTAGCAAGTAGAACAGTAGCAAGTAGAACAGTAGCAAGTAGAACAGTAGCAAGTAGAACAGTAGCAAGTAGAACAGACGTGTTCTGACATGTTTCTGAAACCTGATCCCTCACTCTCTCCCCAATCTCATTGATGTCAGAGAACCTCCTCTCTGGCGTGGTGTGTGTGGGGAGATTGAGGAAGTGACTATTTTCGTCGATAACAAAAGCCAAACTGGTGTGTGTGCAAATCTTTTAGGGATGAGAATATTCTCTTCACAAATCTTCTCATAATCATGGAGGAGGATCCCATAATGCAGCAGGCCCCACTAGAGAGGCTGCTCTGTCTCTGTGCTCCACTGCTATCTCAGACACATTTAACACAGCTTTAAATGGAATGTTGATTTGTCACGGCCTAGTTCCAATCCTGCACAGGGGAGAGAGGGGGAAGAAAGAAAGATAGAGAGAGGGGGAAGAAAGAAAGATAGAGAGAGGGGGAAGAAAGAAAGATAGAGAGAGGGGGAAGAAAGAAAGATAGAGAGAGGGGGAAGAAAGAAAGATAGAGAGAGGGGGAAGAAAGAAAGATAGAGAGAGGGGGAAGAAAGAAAGATAGATAGAGGGGGAAGAAAGAAAGATAGAGAGAGGGGGAAGAAAGAAAGATAGAGAGAGGGGGAAGAAAGAAAGATGGAGACAGAAACCATCTCTAACCTGGTTTCTTGGAAAGTTCCAGATAAAGAGCCAGGTGTTCAGACAGTAATAAAGGAACGCTGATAATAATTAGTGCTGTGAAATGATTTCTAATTCGGCCTCGAGTCCCTTTGTAGAGGGTTCTTACCTAAGGGAATACGAAGACAGACTTCACACACACGTTGGTGGTTCTAACCTGAGGAATACTAAGAGGTTACTCATGACACTGGGGCTCAGACGTGTTTAAACACCACAGTCAAATTTCATTAGCCAACACATCACTCAGGGACAGAGAATCTCATGTGTACCATCACACACACACACACACACACACACACACACACACACACACACACACACACACACACACACAACAAGCCTCTCTGGTACCTGAGGAATATTATGTGTGTGGTATTCCAGTACTCATCCTCTGTCTGAGTCAGTCATGTCTTCAGGTTGTTATTCAATACCACTCATCCTAATCCTTTTGGGTACATGTGTCTGTCTGCGTCTCTCTGTCTGTGTCGGCGTCTCTGTGTCTGTCTGCGTCTCTGTCTGTGTAGGCGTGTCTCTGTCTGTGTCTCTGTGTCTGTCTGCGTCTCTCTGTCTGTGTCGGCGTCTCTGTGTCTGTCTGCGTCTCTGTCTGTGTAGGTGTCTCTCTGTGTCTGTCGGCGTCTCTCTGTGTCTGTCGGCGTCTCTCTGTGTCTGTCGGCGTCTCTGTGTCTGTCGGCGTCTCTGTGTCTGTCTGCGTCTCGGTCTGTGTCGGCGTCTCTGTGTCTGTCTGCGTCTCGGTCTGTGTCGGCGTCTCTGTGTCTGTCGGCGTCTCTGTCTGTGTCTCTGTCTGTGTCGGCGTGTCTCTGTGTCTGTCGGCATCTCTGTCTGTGTCTGTGTGTCTCTGTCTGTGTCGGCGTGTCTCTGTCTGTGTCGGCGTGTCTCTGTCTGTGTCGGCGTGTCTCTGTCTGTGTCGGCGTGTCTCTGTCTGTGTCGGCGTGTCTCTGTCTGTGTCGGCGTCTCTCTGTCTGTGTCGGCGTGTCTCTGTCTGTGTCGGCGTGTCTCTGTCTGTGTCGGCGTGTCTCTGTCGGCGTGTCTCTGTGTCTGTGTCGGCGTGTCTCTGTGTCTGTCGGCGTGTCTCTGTGTCTGTGTGTCTCTGTGTCTGTGTCGGCGTGTCTCTGTGTCTGTGTCGGCGTGTCTCTGTGTCTGTGTCGGCGTGTCTCTGTGTCTGTGTCGGCGTGTCTCTGTGTCTGTGTCGGCGTGTCTCTGTGTCTGTGTCGGCGTGTCTCTGTGTCTGTGTCGGCGTGTCTCTGTGTCTGTGTCGGCGTGTCTCTGTGTCTGTGTCGGCGTGTCTCTGTGTCTGTGTCGGCGTGTCTCTGTGTCTGTGTCGGCGTGTCTCTGTGTCTGTGTCGGCGTGTCTCTGTGTCTGTGTCGGCGTGTCTCTGTGTCTGCGTGTCTCTGTGTCACCAGACACTATGTTCCACTATGTTCACCAGTCACACACACACACTCACTATGTTCACCAGTCACACACACACACTCACTATGTTCACCAGTCACACACACACACTCACTATGTTCACCAGTCACACACACACACTCACTATGTTCACCAGTCACACACACACACTCACTGTTCACCAGTCACACACACACACACTCACTATGTTCACCAGTCCACACACTCACTATGTTCACCAGTCACACACACACACTCACTATGTTCACCAGTCACACACACACACTCACTATGTTCACCAGTCACACACTCACTATGTTCACCAGTCCACACACACACTCACTATGTTCACCAGTCCACACACACACTCACTATGTTCACCAGTCACACACTCACTATGTTCACCAGTCACACACTCACACTCACTATGTTCACCAGTCACACACTCACTATGTTCACCAGTCACACACTCACTATGTTCACCAGTCACACACTCACTATGTTCACCAGTCACACACTCACTATGTTCACCAGTCACACACTCACTATGTTCACCAGTCACACACTCACTATGTTCACCAGTCACACACTCACTATGTTCACCAGTCGCACACACACTATGTTCACCAGTCGCACACACACACTCACTATGTTCACCAGTCGCACACACACACTCACTGTGTTCACCAGTCACACACACACACTCACTATGTTCACCAGTCACACACACACACACTCACTATGTTCACCAGCCCCCAGCGGACCAGTCACACACACACACACACACACACACACACACACACACACACACACACACACACACACACACACACACACACACACACACACACACAGTTCACCAGTCACACACACACTCACTATGTTCACCAGTCCACACACTCACTATGTTCACCAGTCACACACACACTCACTATGTTCACCAGTCACACACACACACTCACTATGTTCACCAGTCGCACACACACTCACTATGTTCACCAGTCACACAGACACACACACACTCACTATGTTCACCAGTCACACACACACACTCACTATGTTCACCAGCCCCCAGCGGACCAGTCACACACACACACACACACACACACACACACAGTGTTCACCAGTCACACACACACTCACTATGTTCACCAGTCCACAGCGAACCGGTCTGTAGAGCTGGCATGTAACTCAGTCACAACTGTCACAGAAAATACATGTTGTCTTTAAACAAACAGAGCCTGGAGGCCCTAGTTGAACCCCTGTCCCCCCTAGCTTCCGGTCCAACTGCCGGAGTCAGCTGATGGGCTTCCTATGCTGAGCAGGGGCCTCTGGAGCTCCATCCTATGGGTGGAACCAGTGGACCGGTCCGGAGACGAGCTCAGTCGGAGGTTCAGGATCATTTAGGATTCTATCCACCCTCTCTAGTGGACGAGTGTGTTGTCACAGGTGGGTTGAGCTTGAAAGTGATTACACACACACAAAATACGCTTCAGGACAAGGCCAGGTGGGACACGAGTTGGTGTGCGTGTTCTCCTACAATATTTGTACAGAGAGAAATCCATTAAAAAGTCCTGACAATGCAGAAGCCCAGCAAATGATGAAAAACAAAACAGGTCTTATCAGCTGTGGTTTGTACAGCCAGACAGCCAGCAGAGCTGGATAGGGTGATGAAGGGATGGATGGATGATAGGGGGATGAAGGGATGGATGGATGATAGGGGGATGAAGGGATGGATGAATGATAGGGTGATGAAGGGTTGGATGGATGACAGGGTGATGAAGGGATGGATGGATGACAGGGTGATGAAGGGATGGATGGATGACAGGGTGATGAAGGGATGGATGGATGACAGGGTGATGAAGGGATGGATGGATGACAGGGTGATGAAGGGATGGATGGATGACAGGGTGATGAAGGGATGGATGGATGACAGGGTGATGAAGGGATGGATGGATGACAGGGTGATGAAGGGATGGATGGATGATAGGGTGATGAAGGGATGGATGGATGACAGGGTGATGAAGGGATGGATGATATGGTGATGAAGGGATGGATGGATGATATGGTGATGAAGGGATGGATGGATGATAGGGTGATGAAGGGATGGATGATATGGTGATGAAGGGATGGATGGATGATAGGGTGATGAAGGGATGGATGATATGGTGATGAAGGGATGGATGGATGATAGGGTGATGAAGGGATGGATGATAGGGTGATGAAGGGATGGATGATAGGGTGATGAAGGGATGGATGATATGGTGATGAAGGGATGGATGGATGATAGGGTGATGAAGGGATGGATGGATGACAGGGTGATGAAGGGATGGATGGATGACAGGGTGATGAAGGGATGGATGGATGACAGGGTGATGAAGGGATGGATGGATGATAGGATGATGATGAAGGGATGGATGATAGGGTGATGAAGGGATGGATGGATGATAGGGTGATGAAGGGATGGATGGATGATAGGGTGATGATGGAGGGATGGATGGATGGATGACAGGGTGATGAAGGGATGGATGGAGGGATGGGGATGGATGGATGACAGGGTGATGAAGGGATGGATGGATGACAGGGTGATGAAGGGTTGGATGGATGACAGGGTGATGAAGGGATGGATGGATGACAGGGTGATGAAGGGATGGATGGATGACAGGGTGATGAAGGGATGGATGGATGACAGGGTGATGAAGGGATGGATGGATGACAGGGTGATGAAGGGTTGGATGGATGACATGGTGATGAAGGGATGGATGGATGACAGGGTGATGAAGGGATGGATGGATGACAGGGTGATGAAGGGATGGATGATATGGTGATGAAGGGATGGATGATAGGGTGATGAAGGGATGGATGGATGACAGGGTGATGAAGGGATGGATGGATGACAGGGTGATGAAGGGATGGATGGATGATAGGGTGATGAAGGGATGGATGGATGACAGGGTGATGAAGGGATGGATGGATGACAGGGTGATGAAGGGATGGATGGATGACAGGGTGATGAAGGGATGGATGGATGACAGGGTGATGAAGGGATGGATGGATGACAGGGTGATGAAGGGATGGATGGATGACAGGGTGATGAAGGGATGGATGGATGACAGGGTGATGAAGGGATGGATGGATGACAGGGTGATGAAGGGATGGATGGATGACAGGGTGATGAAGGGATGGATGGATGACAGGGTGATGAAGGGATGGATGGATGATAGGGTGATGAAGGATGGATGGATGACAGGGTGATGAAGGATGGATGGATGACAGGGTGATGAAGGGATGGATGGATGATAGGGTGATGAAGGGATGGATGGATGATAGGGTGATGAAGGGATGGATGGATGATAGGGTGATGAAGGGATGGATGGATGACAGGGTGATGAAGGGATGGATGGATGATAGGGGTGATGAAGGGATGGATGGATGATAGGGTGATGAAGGGATGGATGGATGACAGGGATGATGAAGGGATGAAGATGGATGATAGGGTGATGAATGGGATGGATGGATGATAGGGTGATGAAGGGATGGATGGATGATAGGGTGATGAAGGATGGGATGGATGATGAAGGTGATGAAGATAGGGGATGAAGATGGATGGATGATAGGGTGATGAAGGGATGGATGGATGATAGGGTGATGAAGGGATGGATGGATGACAGGGTGATGAAGGGATGGATGGATGATAGGGTGATGAAGGGATGGATGGATGATATGGTGATGAAGGGATGGATGGATGATAGGGTGATGAAGGGATGGATGGATGATATGGTGATGAAGGGATGGATGGATGATAGGTGATGAAGGGATGGATGGATGATAGGGTGATGAAGGGATGGATGGATGATAGGGTGATGAAGGATGGATGGATGACAGGGTGATGAAGGGATGGATGGATGATAGGGTGATGAAGGATGGATGGATGATAGGGTGATGAAGGGATGGATGGATGATAGGTGATGAAGGGATGGATGGATGACAGGGTGATGAAGGGATGGATGGATGATAGGGTGATGAAGGATGGATGGATGATAGGGTGATGAAGGGATGGATGGATGACAGGGTGATGAAGGGATGGATGGATGACAGGGTGATGAAGGGATGGATGGATGACAGGGTGATGAAGGGATGGATGGATGATAGGGTGATGAAGGGATGGATGGATGATAGGGTGATGAAGGGATGGATGGATGACAGGGTGATGAAGGGATGGATGGATGATGATAGGGATGATGAAGGGATGGATGGATGATAGGTGATGAAGGGATGGATGGATGACAGGGTGATGAAGGGATGGATGGATGACAGGGTGATGAAGGGATGGATGGATGACAGGGTGATGAAGGGATGGATGGATGACAGGGTGATGAAGGGATGGATGGATGACAGGGATGATGAAGGGATGGATGGATGATAGGGTGATGAAGGGATGGATGGATGATAGGGTGATGAAGGGATGGATGATATGGTGATGAAGGGATGGATGATAGGGTGATGAAGGGATGGATGGATGACAGGGTGATGAAGGGATGGATGGATGACAGGGTGATGAAGGGATGGATGGATGATAGGGTGATGAAGGGATGGATGGATGATAGGGTGATGAAGGGATGGATGGATGATAGGGTGATGAAGGGATGGATGGATGACAGGGTGATGAAGGGATGGATGGATGACAGGGTGATGAAGGGATGGATGGATGACAGGGTGATGAAGGGATGGATGGATGATAGGGTGATGAAGGGATGGATGGATGACAGGGTGATGAAGGGATGGATGGATGACAGGGTGATGAAGGGATGGATGGATGACAGGGTGATGAAGGATGGATGGATGACAGGGTGATGAAGGGATGGATGATGATAGGGTGATGAAGGGATGGATGGATGATAGGGTGATGAAGGGATGGATGGATGATAGGGTGATGAAGGGATGGATGGATGACAGGGGGATGAAGGGATGGATGGATGACAGGGTGATGAAGGGATGGATGGATGACAGGGTGATGAAGGGATGGATGGATGACAGGGTGATGAAGGGATGGATGGATGATAGGGTGATGAAGGGATGGATGGATGATAGGGTGATGAAGGGATGGATGGATGACAGGGTGATGAAGGGATGGATGGATGACAGGGTGATGAAGGGATGGATGGATGATAGGGTGATGAAGGGATGGATGGATGATAGGTGATGAAGGATGGATGGATGACAGGGTGATGAAGGGATGGATGGATGATAGGGTGATGAAGGGATGGATGGATGATAGGGTGATGAAGGGATGGATGGATGACAGGGTGATGAAGGATGGATGGATGATAGGGTGATGAAGGGATGGATGGATGATATGGTGATGAAGGGATGGATGGATGATAGGGTGATGAAGGGATGGATGGATGATATGGTGATGAAGGGATGGATGGATGACAGGGTGATGAAGGATGGATGGATGATAGGTGATGAAGGGATGGATGGATGATATGGTGATGAAGGATGGATGGATGATAGGGTGATGAAGGGATGGATGGATGATAGGGTGATGAAGGGATGGATGGATGATAGGGTGATGAAGGATGGATGGATGATAGGTGATGAAGGGATGGATGGATGATAGGGTGATGAAGGGATGGATGGATGACAGGGTGATGAAGGGATGGATGATGACAGGGTGATGAAGGGATGGATGGATGATAGGGTGATGAAGGGATGGATGGATGATAGGGTGATGAAGGGATGGATGGATGACAGGGTGATGAAGGGATGGATGGATGATAGGGTGATGAAGGGATGGATGGATGATAGGGTGATGAAGGGATGGATGGATGACAGGGTGATGAAGGGATGGATGGATGATAGGGTGATGAAGGGATGGATGGATGACAGGGTGATGAAGGGATGGATGGATGATAGAGTGATGAAGGGATGGATGGATGATAGGGTGATGAAGGGATGGATGATATGGTGATGAAGGGATGGATGGATGATAGAGTGATGAAGGGATGGATGGATGACAGGGTGATGAAGGGATGGATGGATGATAGAGTGAAAGGGAAAGTCATTGGCCTTTATGAATATAATGTTTTCCTTTCCCCAATGTGAGAGAATGAAAAGAAGCTCCCATGAAGGGATGTGAAAATGTCTGACATCTAGGAATGGACACTTTTCAAGCACAAATCAAAACATGCCATGAGGGAGAGAGAAAGAGACATGGAGGGAGAGAGACATGGAGGGAGAGAGACATGGAGGGAGAGAGACAGGGGGATGAGGGAGAGAGACAGGGGGATGAGGGAGAGAGACAGGGGGATGAGGGAGAGAGACAGGGGGATGAGGGAGAGAGACAGGGGGATGAGGGAGAGAGACAGGGGGATGAGGGAGAGAGACAGGGGGATGAGGGAGAGAGAAAGAGCTCCCAGCTCCATAAAAGGCCCAGAGTTAAAACTGCCAATATGTCTCTCGCTCTCTACCCCTCAGGTCCTTAGAAACACACCACACACACAGGAAACCAGTGGGCAGAGACTTTGGCAGCTCAAACCCAGCTCTGTACCCAAATGAACCGTGCTCCCATGGTAACCCAAACCCATGGCCTAACTGTCTTCTGTGCCATAACACGCTTTAACGCAAAGAGACACGTTGCTTCAGCTGAGGATGTGAGAGGAGAGAGAAACAAAGGCCTGAGAGACAGATGTAGGAAGAATGCTGAGCAGCCAATGAGCAGCCAATTCCATTTCACAGTGGATCATGGAGGGGACAGAGAGAGACAGAGAGAGAGACAGAGACAGAGAGAGACAGAAAGAGAGACAGAGACAGAGAGAGAGACAGAGAGAGAGACAGAGAGAGAGACAGAGAGAGAGACAGAGAGAGAGACAGAGAGAGACAGAGAGAGAGACAGAGAGACAGAGAGAGAGACAGAGAGAGAGACAGAGAGAGAGACTGAGAGAGAGACAGAGAGAGAGACAGAGAGAGACAGAGAGAGACAGAGACAGAGAGAGAGAGACAGAGAGAGACAGAGAGAGAGACAGACATAGACAGAGACAGAGAGACAGAGAGAGAGACAGAGAGAGAGACAGAGAGAGAGAGAGAGAGAGACCAATAGAGACAGAGACAGAGAGAGAGAGAGAGAGAGAGAGAGAGAGAGAGAGAGACCGAGAGAGACAGAGAGAGACAGAGAGAGACCGAGAGAGACAGAGACAGAGACAGAGACAGAGACAGAGAGAGAGAGAGAGAAGGTATAAGAAAGTCTGGCTTGTACCATCAGAGACAACAAGCCGTCACACAGAGGGCTGATTAACTATATGGTGCAGTCAGTCAGCTGTCTGATTACTTTCAGACCTCTCTAGACATCCATCTGAAGATCACATTCGTAACAGACTCACTGACTCAGAATGAAAGATGAAATCCGGCTCAAAGAAAACCCCAGAAATAAGACAAGAATAAAAAGGAATGAAAATTGGTTTATTTGCATAAACACTCAGATCCAAGAAAATACCATTTCATGCGTCACATTTCAGCGACTTTAGGTATGAGGTTTTTGACTAGGCCCGACTGCCTGTTCATCTGGCTAGTACAGAGTTTGTTCCATTGACAGAGAAAATGAGAGATTACCAAAATTACAGCAACACAATTAGACCCAAACAAATCACGAGAAAACAAAAAGATAATTACTTGACACATTGGAAAGAATTTACCAAAAAAACAGAGCAAACTAGAATGCTATTTGGCCCTAAACAGAGAGTACACAGCGGCAGAATACCTGACCACTGTGACCACCCAAACTT